>NC_048302.1:12616282-12742630 GCF_013100865.1 Trachemys scripta elegans
AAGAACAGGAGTACTTGTGGCACCTTAGAGACTAACAAATTTATTAGAGCATAAGCTTTCGTGGACTACAGCCCACTTCTTCGGATCCGAAGAAGTGGGCTGTAGTCCACGAAAGCTTATGCTCTAATAAATTTGTTAGTCTCTAAGGTGCCACAAGTACTCCTGTTCTTTTTGCGGATACAGACTAACACGCCTGCTACTCTGAAACCTTTCAGAAGTGATGTGCTGAGTCTTCATTTATTCACTCTTAATTTAAGGTTTCGTGTGCCAGTAATACATTTTAATGTTTTTAGAAGATCTCTTTCTATAAGTCTTTAATATATAACTAAACTATTGTATGTAGAGTGAGTAAGGTTTTTAAAATGTTTAAGAAGCTTCATTTAAAATTAAATTAAAATGCAGAGCCCCCCGGACTGGTGGCCAGGACCCGGGCAGTATGAGTGCCACTGAAAATCAGCTTGCGTGCCGCCTTCGGCACCCATGCCATAGGTTGCCTACCCCTGTTCTAGCTGAAGAGTTGTCTGTTAAGGGTTAAAGACTGTCAGGTATGGTTTGCTATGAGGGAACATTATTATAGTGAGACCAATTGCTGTAATGAAGGTTATATAACAATTTGCCTTTCAAACTCCTGTTTTCAGTTACTTATAACTTTATAACTTCTCTGAACTTAATTTTTTCCACTTTCCGCCTACTTGAAAACTAATGTTTTCATCAGTATAAAAATGTTTTTGGAGGCTTTTTTTTTTTTTTTTTCTTTTTTTAAGTTTAAATGCTGCAACAGCTGATGTAAGGAAGCTGAAGTTGAAATTTGGTGGGGATATCTCTCTCATTAAAGGAAAGTATCTTAATGCTCTGATGAAAATTTATTTTGATTTGACCAAGTCTGAGCATTTGAAAATCACATTCTACATAAGTGCAGTGAGATTTTAACTAAGAAATGCTAAACTTATAATATGCACTGCTAAAGCTCATGCTACAAATGCTTGAGTGGCAAATTTAGCAATCCAGTAACAATGAGCTGTGAATGCCCCAATCACTATTAGAACTGGTTGTGAAATTTTTGACTCAACTCTTTGACAGACAATGCCAATTCATTAAAACGGAAATTGTTTGTGGGAAAGGGTTGGTTTCGACAGATTTCTTGTGTCTCACAGTTTTTGGGAAAGTTATGAAATTGTCAAAGTCCTGTTTTGAAACATTTGAAATGAAAAATTTCCATTTTTCTGTTCAAAATGACTTTTCATTTAAAAATTTAAGTTAATTATAGTTTAAATATAAAACATTAAAAGGTTGAAATCAAAACAATATTGACCTAAACAGATTTTTTTTTTTTAATTGTCAGTTTGCAAAAACTTTTGAGACTGTAACTTTTTGTCCCAATTTGGGACAGGAAAATTTTCAAGATTTTGAAAAATTTTCCCAAGACAGGAAAAATATTTCCCACCCAGCTCTATTCGCTATGTCTTGTAAGACAAAAAGCTGCACAACTCCTGGGACTCACTTCCATGGGCCTCATGATGAGTAGGCTAGGGCATTGCAGAGATGTTAAGTTGCACAGTTAAGCACTCAGGTCAGGCGCAGTTAGTGTTAAAAGGCTGCATGTGTAATTTGAACTCCTCTGTTTTGTGTACATACATTGTAATACAGTCTTTCATTACATGATTACATCCTGTTTCTTAAATAATATAATTTTTTTCTACAGCCATAAGTACATATAATTTATTAAAGTCTGATACATTTATAATCATTTTCATTGTCAATAATTCAATATATTTTTTTATTTTTGCCTTTAGAGAGTTGAGAACCAATATATAAAGCATGCATTTTAATATCGGGCCCAATCCTGCTATATTAAGGGTAATTATTGTTTTAGGCAAGGGAGAAGAGAGAGACCTAGCTAAGTTAATTCTTTTTAACTTGACCCCGGGCTTGTCAAGGTAAACGTAGATGCACCATTTATTTTATGGGCATAATTTTAGATTTCCGCCAACTTATTTTGTATCCAAAGAAACTGCTGAACTGGTTGATAATTTGCAGCGGACTGGGGATTGGTACCTTTAAGGTTAGTGAACGAAAGCAGCATGTTACCTGCTTGAAAAGATATTTTTATGGGTTGGAGGAAACTGAGATGCCTACATACCAAGAGTAGCACCTGACCTTCATAGCTAGGAGTTATAGTGCTGGGTTCTAATTGTGTTTGTCCTATAAATAACTTTCATGGACTCTGTTGGTCTGTCAGACAAGAGTACATAGTACTAGAGGATATTATAGATGTGTATCTAAGTCAGTAAAAACAATTGTATGGCAATATGTACAGTATAGAAATGGTATATAATTAAAGATGACATTGTAATATATATTCTGAAAGGGATGGAGAGAAGGTTGCAAACGCAACTTTTACTTTCACATCTGAATGTTTACACTGCTTTGTGGTCTCGACATGTTTTTTTTTAAACTGTAGCTGTTTAACATTTGTACATGCAACGCCATAAGTGTTAATGCCACTTTACAGAGAAAATAAAATTAAAGATTCAGTCACTGCTGTAAGAAATTTCCTGAAAAATTATTCAATATTGAAAAAATGTCTGTGTTTTGGGGTTTTTTAAATAGTTCCTTCTGCTTTTGTTTTCCAAGGTTCTGTACCAGTATTGTTGCTCAAGATTTCCAGGGAAACATTTACCATGGTCGGAACATGGATTATGCTTTTGGAGATATTTTACGCAAGATTACAATTGACGTGCAGTTTATGCAAAATGGGCAGGTATGGTCTGTTTTTGGCATGGGTTGATGCTGTTTGCTGAGAATGGCACACAGGTCTGCATATCTTTAAGCAGCTGGATTTAGTGGATTGAATAACAAATCCACAGAGGAGAGCAAGAAAATGAGTAATAGAAATATTTGCTATTTAGAGTGCTTCTCCATCTGTCCAGGTTTATATAACAGAGTTTTGTATATCATTGTAGTATCTGAGCATCCCGGCCTCTCTCTCTAGGGCTATGGTGTAACTGCAGTTGAGTTATTCATTTTTGGGCACCACAATATCAGAGAGAAATTGAAAAACTGGACAGAATTCCTACTAAAACAAAATTGACCTGGGGCCAGGAGAGACCTACTTATAAGGAAATATTGAAAGAGCAAAATATATATCGGATAGTGAAGGGATGATACAAGTTTACAAATATTAGAATGGTAAAACTCCAAGAATGGAGAGGAATTATTTAAGGTGGTACATGGGGGTATAACGAGTTTAATGGAAGGAAGTTAAGAAAAGGGGAACTCAGACTGAGTTTAAGAAAAATCTTCTTGATTGTGCGATGTATTTGGCTGGAGAATAGTCTCCCAAGGAGACCAAACGCAGAGCACATTTAAAACATGATTAAAATATTTGAACGCATACAGTAGAGTTCAGTTTTAGTGAGGAGAGGGATTGGAGAGCTGAACAGGTCATTTTCGTCTCTGATTTCTCTGATTCCTCCCTTTCAGCACTATCTTTTCCTTTTTAAAAGTCTTATCGCATGGCTATCAGTCTGACAACTTCTGCAAACATTACATGCACTGACCAATGTGTGTGTTTTAGTTTTTAATATTTTAAATGATGTATTTGCTGTTGCAGTCTCCTCATATCTGTTTATCTTAGAAATGGAGGATTCTGCCTCACAGTCAGATACTTGCTAACTTGAACAACATTTTAATAGCAATTGGGTTATCCTTAGCAATGCACTGCAATAGAATTTAATCTTCGCTTTTTTTAATCTTTAGTTTCCTTCTCCTTCAATCATGATGCAGATATTTTAATATCATAATGTTATTGTGTTAACTTTTTCAAATGACATATGGTGGAATCCAGTTATTTCTTTACTGGAAATCCACAGGTAAAATGTAAGATGCTGTTTTGGAACATTGTATTAAAAACCTGTCTGTCCCATAATTGTAGAATGCTGTACATCTTCTGATTTCAGGTAGCGTATAAGGGTACCACATTTATAGGCTATGTGGGTTTATGGACCGGACAGAGTCCACACAAGTTTACAATCTCTGGTGACGAACGAGGTAAGTCAAGCTCACAACCATAGCACTGTCATACCAAAACATTTCAATAGTTTAACTTCTTAGTTGTAATAGAACATCGTTCTTAAAGCGCTTTTGTCTAAGTGAGGTTGGAGCTATCACCTTATGCCTGACAACTCTCCTGCCAGTCTCCCTCCAACATGCTGGCCACTGAAGTGGGGTAGAGCACAACTTTCTGGCCTTCTGCATATATAAGCACCTAGGGCCACCCCGTAGAGGAGGGATGTTTGGATGTCTACACAGCAGCATTTGAACTTCAAACAGCAGAAGCAGGAGATGGGGGGGAATTCTGGGGAGGCAGCAGGAGGAGAATTTGTGGCCCTTTGAGGAGACACCACTGAGGAAGGGAGACATGGGGCTGAGGGAGAGAGACCATCTTGTGCAGGGAGTCAAAAGCCTGGATCCCCTGGCCTGTTCCAGTATGGTGGGGCCCATGCATACAGGGCAATGCAGGGGAAAAGAGGAGGAGAGAGGCAATGGGAGCTGCAGCGGGGGGAAAGAAATGTTTGGAGACTGGATTAAGGGATGAGGGAAGACTGAGAAGCAGTGGAGACCCATTTGAGGGGTCATTGGAGAGAGAAGGGACAATTGATGACAATGGAAAGACATTTGGGGGCAATGAAGGCAGAGGGGGCAATGCCCCTTTAAATTAGAGGCCATTCTGTCTTGGGGACCTGAGTTTAGATTAGAGCAGGGGTCGGCAACCTTTCAGAAGTGGTGTGCCAAGTCTTCATTTATTCACTCTGATTTAAGGTTTCACGTGCCAGTAATACATTTTAATGTTTTTAGAAGGTCTCTTTCTATAAGTCTATAATATATAACTAACCTATTGTTGTATGTAAAGTAAATAAGGGTTTTAAAATGTTTAAGAAGCTTCATTTTAAAATTAAATTAAAATGCAGAGCCCTCTGGACTGGTGGCCAGGACCCGGGCAGTATGAGTGCCACTGAAAATCAGCTCGCGTGCTGCCTTTGACACACGTGCCATAGGTTGCCTACCCCTGGATTAGAGGATTGAGAGACATGTATAGAATGTTCAGACCTTGGATCCCAGTTTTTAAAGAAGCAAACCAATGTTTAATTATTTGGGGCGGGGGGGCAAAAGGAGAATTAAGCATTGTAAATATTAGAGATGGGTCTGAGCCCCAGAGTTGAGAGGTAGTGTGATGTGGGTCAAGTTAGGGCACCCTTGTCCACCAGGAACCGGATTGAGATGATGATCTTGCGTCATATACTCTTATAGGCTATGGATGTATGACCTTTTGTCTCTACAAAGAACAATAGCACCTACAACAGCATGTGGGGAGCATGTATTACTGTTGTACAGAATAACATCTGCCGCTGGCTTGCTTTCTTGCCTACCTACTGCTGAACCATTGAGATAAAATTGAGGGAAGGGGTCATGAGACTGGAGGAGGTGATGGCTCTAAATTAGCCTAAAAGTTATTTAAGTGATAGGAAGGACTCTTCCTGTTGACTTTCTCCTTTGTGTTTCTGGCCTGTGGATAATTTTAAACATGAATGTCAGTTTCTGTTCTGCTTAGTTTTCTTCAGCCAAACAGTCATCACTACTTTTTTAGCTGTGCTCCAGATTTCTGTCCAGCACTTTTTCATTCTTTGTAGAATTACAATACAAATAAATTATACAGGGAACATAAAAGTAGGAGCGTTTCCCCTAGAAGCTGTTAACAGTTTAGGCGTGGCTGGCTGAATTGTGACCCTGTCCGTAATGCGTGTTACAAGACTCTGCCCTCTGTTACACTAACCTCAGCCTTTCTCTTGCCCAGTTTCTGCTATGAAGAAATAATGTTTATAAATGGAAAAGTCAGTGAGTCACCAACTGTAATGGAAAAGGAACTTTGGAAGTTTCTGACTGAAATTGCTAGTTCTGGTCTTTCCTGAGAGGCATCGAGTACTACTTGTGACAGTGCCCCTTAAAGTCACTCGATAATAAGTCTCCTACAGTGATTTTACTTTTGGGTTTTTGGTGTAGGTAAAGTGAGAAAAGACTAGTTGTCCCAAACTCTGTTGCAGTATTGGTCCCTGACGCAGTGGCTGTCGCATTGTAGCTACTTGGTGGGTCATTCTTCACCCAAGAGTTACTACAGCTGATGCTGAAGTTGGTAATCAGTGGCTGCCACTTTGATTCCCAATAGCAGCATGGATAGAGAATTTATTGTACTGGACTTTGGGGGTGAAGGGGAGAGGGAGAGGATTATAGAGATTGAAAACGGAGCTTGAGAGAAGAGGTGAAGGATGGTAAGATGGGGAGAGATGATGAAGATACACAGTATACGTATTGGTTGGCAGCAGGAATTGCTGCATGTGTAATAACACTTTCCCTTTCTTTTTGCAGATAAGGGAAGATGGTGGGAGAATGCAGTAGCTGCTTTCCTGGGTGGAAACGTCCCAGTCAGCTGGCTTGTCAGGGATGTACGTATGCAAAGTATTTGATCTTCTGTATCTTAGTCACATACCACAAGCTGTTTGAAGATGCAAACTATAATAATAACTTTGTCGTTCCATTTTACAATTCTATTAATAGTAGGATACCAAGGGAGGAAAAATAAGTGGTAATGAGAGTGGCCCATTTCAAACAGTTGACAAGAAGGTGTGAGTAACAGTAGGGGGAAATTAGTATGGGGGAAATTAGGTTTAGGTTTTGTAATGATCCAACCACCCCCAGTCTTTATTCAGGCCTAATGTGATGGTATCCAGTCTGCAAATTAGTTCAAGTTCTGCAGTTTCATGTTGGAGTCTGTTTTTGACGTTTTGTCAACTGTTTGAAATGGACCACTCTCATTACCACTTCAAAAGTTATTTTTCTTCCCTTGCTTTCCTATTGCTAATTGAATTGTCTCGTTAGACTGACCTCACACTTGGAAAGGCAACTCCCATCTTTTCAAGCATTTATACCTGCTCCTGTATTTTCCACTCCATGCATCTGCTGAAGTGGGTTCTAGCCCACGAAAGCTTATACCCAAATAAATTTGTTAGTCTCTAAGGTGTCACAAGGACTCCTTGTTGTTTTTGCTGATACAGACTAACACGGCTACCACTCTGAAACCCGAGTATACTAGGTTTCCTGAATTGCAGAGTTCCCCCTATAGCTGATTATTGAACCCCCAATAGTAATAATTTTTTGAAATGCCAGGTACATCTTGTCCAAAAGCTAAAGAAAACGAACTGTCTGTAACCAAACTCCATCTTGCCATGTTATGTGGAATGAAGGTAGAAATGTACAGAGGGCTGCATAGGAAATCTGTGCACGAAGCTCTAAGCAATTATTAGGATTTAGTGCACAGCTCCAGGGCTAGCTAAGGGAACCAAACAAGTGACTTTGAACAAGGTGATGAGAGGAGAGCACTTACACATTGTGAGACACAAATCCAACCTTCTGCTTCTTTCCTGTTTGGCTCTCATTTATACACCTGATACTAGTTCAGCATATCTGAAATAAATTTGCAATGGTAGTGCTTTGTACCATAAGCACAGTATGTTTCTTGCATAACTTCAGTGGAATAATAAGCAAACATTGAGACAGCTGTCTATGAGGAAAAAAACCACACCTTTGGTTACCGAGAGCCAGACATTGCTAAACATTTAATTTCTTCACGTATCTTGTTTGTTATACAAGGTGCCTGCTGTCTCATTTTTTTGTTTTTATTTCACAAACCCTATTTGCTTTTAATTCCTGCGTTGTGTTAATTTGTTAGGGTCAGTTTTTAAGGGAGTATTTCCTACAGCCCTAATCTTGCAAACACTTTGGCATGTGCATAGTTTTACATTTATGAGTAACTCCATTGACATCAGTGGGACTAGCCACGTGTGTGAAGTTACATGCATAAGTTTGCAGGAGCAAGGCCTAAATAACTCATTTGCATTTTTATCTCCCCACTGCCACCAATATCCACATAAACCAAAGTTAAAACAAAGGCTTGGAGAAGCCTTTTTTCTTTCATCCCATAATTTAGGCCTCAGTACTGCAAAGTGCTTCAGTGGAAATTGACAACATGCTCAGGTCCTTGACTTTTCATCATTGCTGCTCTCTGTTTGCTTTCTATATTTTACTCAGTTCGGACGGCGAAACCAGAGTACGCAATTCTTAGTCCTTGTCCCTTCCTAGTTCTTATGCCGAATGGTGCAAGTCAGGTTGGACAGCTATTTTCATGGAATTTTTAAAAAGGTCACTTATTAGGAAAAAATGTGTGTTCACCAAACCTGGACCTTGCTGGCACATGATGGCATATCACAATGTGCCAGCAGTGCCCCTCTGCCATGTACATTGGTCAAACCGGACAGTCTCTACTCAAAAGAATAAATGGACACAAATCAGACATCAGGGATCATAACATTCAAAAACCAGTAGGAGAACACTTCAGTCTCTCTGGTCACTCAATAACAGACCTCAAAGTGGCAATTCTTCAACAAAAAAATCTTCAAAAACAGACTCCAACGTGAAACTGCAGAACTGGAATTAATTTGCAAACTAGATACCATCAGATTAGGCCTGAATAAAGACTGGGAGTGGTTGGGTCATTACAAAACCTAAACTTAATTTCCCAATACTAATTTCTTCCTAATGGGCCTGATGAGTTAAAAGGAACGACTCTCGGCATTAACTGCTCACTAGTGGGAGGATGGGGTTTACAATTTGGGTTTATATGTGGTCTCAGTCCTGCAAACGTTTAGAGGCATGCTTAAGTTCAAGCACATTGACTAGTCCTCTTGGCTTCAGTGGGCCTGCTTAAAATGCATACATTGATTGCAAGATCAGGGCTTAAATGAGAAACCGTTTCCATACTACACAGATACCTACTCTACTGATCACTAAGCCAAACATTGACCTTTCCATAAAAGGCAGCCGTCTTGATGCAGCTGTCGGCAGGCTGTGCAGTATTGATTCCCGGTGATTTTGGTTTTGCATTAGACCCTGGGCACGGCTGCAGACTTTCAAGCTGCCGTCCTCAAACTGGCTGCAACCCCGATCATTGCGGATGTTTACTACATCGTCGCCGGGACGTCGCCCAAAGAGGGTGTGGTCATCACAAGGAATAGAAGGGGGCCGGCAGACATCTGGCCTCTTGAGCCCACAGCTGGAGCGTAAGTGGCCACAAATGTTGCTTTGTTTCACCTTTGTTAGCTGCTATTGGGAAGAGTGTTCAATAGACCTGAGACCCGGTGGGAGGGCAGCATCTTTTGTGGTCTGCAGTGTCGACTAAGGCTGAGCCAGGAGACGCTTTCACTGATGTGTCTGAATGGAGCTCCATCCAGCCCTCCTCAGCCAGGGAAGCCACTTCTGGACAGTGTAGGGGCAGCCTCTGAGAACCGGGCGGAGAAAAGGGAGGTGTGGATTGTTTTTTTTCTTTACTGAGGACAATAAACAAAATTGAGATTATATAAGCCTGTGACAAGAAGTACAATTCAGTGACTGGTACAACTATGAATGTTATCCAATTGCTGTGCTGCTTCACTGACAATAATATGCTAGTCTACATGTATGTAGGAGATTCAGGGTTGTTTCGAATTCATGTGTCACTGATTTACAGCTCAATTTACAAGTACACCTCTACCTCAATATAATGCTACCCAATATAACACGAATTCGGATATAACATGGTAAAGCAGCGCTCCGGGGGGGGGTGGGGGAGGCTGCGCACTCCAGTGGATCAAAGAAAGTTCAATATAACGCGGTTTCACCTATAACGCGGTAAGATTGTTTTGGCTCCCGGGGACAGCGTTATATCTGACTGTTAGCCTTGTCCACTCACTCTGGGATCCGAAAGTCACCCTGGATTCTTTCCTCCTTTTGCATCATCGCTGGTAATGAAAGATTTGCATGCTAAACTAGGCCATCTGTGACCTATCTGCAACCCCACTAGTTTCAGTGAGGGGTGTATTGGGTAAATAATTTGTCGTTGTAACTAGAATTTAGCAGACAATTCAGTTGATGCACAAGAAGAATCCAGCTGATAGAATGTTGGCTTTGCAGGGCTAACAGAATTAAAAAGCATTTTAAAAAACCTAATTTTTTTCTCTAAAGTAAAACAAACAAACATGCCAAAAAACCTAAGGTTCTTAATATACTCGGAGCAAAGCCAACAAATGAGAGCGGTCTGTTGTTATAGTTTTTTCTCAGAGCAGACTCCATTTTAAGGGCCTGATTCTGCTTCACTTGAAGTCAATGGTAGTTTTGCCTTTGACTGTAGTGGGGGTTGGACTCAGTCTAACTTTCTTTCCAACCTCCTTAACAGTCTATGTATGGGAACGTCCAGTACAGCTGGGACCTTGCCTTTTACTGTGCCATTGGGCTTCCTGTTGACAGGGGAATTGACAGACTTGTGGGGGAACCTTCTTGTTCTTTTTAAATAGAGACATAATGGCTCACATCTGTTTTTCTTAGGGCTGGTCCACACTAACCCCCCACTTCGAACTAAGATACGCAACTTCAGCTATGTGAATAACGTAGCTGAAGTTGAAGTATCTTAGTTCGAACTTACCGCGGATCCAGAAGCGGCAGGCAGGTTCCCCCGTCGACTCCGCGTACTCCTCTCGTGGAGCAGGAGTACCGGCATTGACGGCGAGCACTTCCGGGATCGATTTATTGCGTCTAGACAAGTCACGATAAATCGATCCCAGAAGATCGATTGCTTACCGCTGGACCCAGAGGTAAGTATAGACGTACCCTTAGCCACATGTGCAACTGGGTGAAATTACACTTGGTTTTTTGGTTTGTTTTGCGGTGTAGGTGGTTCCGTGTAGAGACAAACTATGACCACTGGACAACCCCTCCTCCATTTGATAATCGAAGGTGAGTTTGAGTTGGATTGTGACCCAGGATGCCGTTTTCATATTTAAGAGGTGACACAGACTTTTGGGTGCTCTCTGGGCAGCTTCGTGTGCTGAGTAGGCAGCCACTTCAGCTCCTGCAGCATCAGTCGGAGGAAACTAGACCAGGTAAGGAGCAATACTGACCGGTTCCAGTGCTCTTTGGCTGGAAGCATAGTGGTTACAAGGTGACGGCTCTCTAACGTGAGGCAGAAGAAAATCGTGGGAAGGGAAAGATGCTTGGGGTTGGTGTCGCAGTAGAAAACAGAATTTAACCCAAGTCACAGTATTCAGGCCTTACAATGACAGGCTATTTGGAGGCCTTGTTAAATGCTTCAGCAACATTTTTATTTGATTGTCTGTTTGATGCAAGGGCGCAAAATATGTTGGCAGATTGGCTGCAGTTCTCTAGCTATCTCCTTTAATGGCGATGCCTCTCATTCAATTATGGGGGACTGGATTCAGCTCACACCATCTTTCAGAGTAATTGAGACCCAAGCAGATGTTTTGATGTGGATTGATTTAGTGGCAAACATTTCTCATTCAGGCTGCATAATGTTTTATATGACGGTTATTTTTGTTGAGTGACATTGCATCCTTTTCTTGCAGAACTGCAGCCATTAAAGCTCTCAATGCCACTGGATGGGAGAATATTAATTTTGAGACCCTCTTTCAGGTATTTCTTTTAAATTTCGCATCATGATGTCTGGATGTTGACTTAAAATTCTGCTGTTAGGAGAGATGGTTAGAGCAGCGATTGAGGAATGTGATTGTTTTTAGTGAGGATTTGGAAAACTACACAGGCAGTGCATGGCGAAAGATATACAGCAAAGGGCTCATTTGAGTGGCTATTGTCGTCAAGGGTCACTGGAACTGCGCTCTAGTGATGGAGAACTGAGCCAGCTCTGCTGCTGATTCAGTGTGTGACCTTGGGCAAGTCACTTAAGCCCAAATTTTCCAGTGTCTGTTCATTGTGGGTAACTCAAATTTTGGAGTGCCCAAGTTGAGAATCCTGGGGTGTAATTTTCAGCCCCCATTGGCTTCAGCTGACACTGTGAGCGCTCAGCTTCTTTGAAAATTAGGCTGCCGTGGTCTCAAACTGAGCATCCAGAATTAATTGGGCACTTCTGAAAACTTGACCCTTACCCTCTCTGTGTCTGTATTCCAGCCGATAAAACGTGGCTGGTAACACATATTTCACAAAGAGTGTTAGTTCTAGTGCTTTGAGATCCTCAGACAAAACATGCTGTAGAAGTGTAAATTATTATTGCGGTTTTAAGGCTGAATTTGAAGATCTATATTAAGATTATTTATATGTTGTGCTAGTGCCAATCAAGGATCAGGGCCCAATTGTGCTAGGCACTGTACATACAAGGAAAAGACAGACTCTGCCCCAAAGAGTTTATATCTGTTATTCAAAATCTGTCTCAGAAATACTTTGCATACCAGCTTAATTAATTTTGTTGTAATTTATAGAAAATAATGTAAATCTATTTAGATTATTTTTCATCTGAAACAGGGCAGTTTTGATTGTTGTGGGGTTTTTAGGCAGTAGTGCAGATCTGATAGACTTTCAGAAGCACATAAGGGAGTTAAAAGCACAAGTCCCACTGATTTCTACCCATTATATTTAATAACTGTAGTGGTTTCAATCAAGGTTTTTTTTTTGCAATGCTTCAGAAGCCACAGGGGAGGAGAGAAAAATTTTAATTATTTTGTAATTATTAAATTATCATGGGCTTTGGCAACGAGCTGGATTAATAATGACGACCTCTTTGGTGGAAAAATATGACGACACAAAACCTACAGTTTCGTACAAAAACTAAAAGCTTTAATGGAAGAGTGAAAAATGGAACTCCCCAGATGGTTGGATAATAGAATATATTATTCAAAATGGATATAAGTCAATAGAAAAAACAGTATTGAATTTTTTTTTTTTTTGGGTCATGGGGATGGTTGGCAAAGTACTGTATTTTTTTGAGTGATGGAACTGGAATTAAATGCTTCCGAGGTGTTCAGAGCCAGAATTTTGGTCCAGCCCTTCTTTGTTAGTTGTAAAAGAATATGATAATGTGTGATGCCACATTCTCAAGTGACACATCTCCAAACTCAAATCATCCGTACTTTCAAAATTCTACCTAGCACAGCCATAGAGACCACCAGATGAGCCATGTACAACCTCTGTAGGAGGAATAACATTACAGCAGGCTCAGACTCAAAAGATGCCAGAGCTTGTTTTCATGCCACAGTACTCCCAGTTCCTACTGAGTGACATGACCGGCTACTAAAATGCTTGCGTTGTTTGGCCAGAGAGATTTTTACAGGCAAAGCTGAGCGAGAGGTAATTCCAATCATTGGCTTAGGCCAGAGGTTCTCAAACTGGGGGTCGGGACCCCTCGGGGGGTCACGGGGTTATTACATGGGGGGGTTGCAAGCTATCAGTCTCCACCCCAAGCCATGCTTTGCCTTGAGCATTTTTAATGGTGTTAAACATATTAAAAAGTGTTTTTAATTTGTAAGGGGGAGGGGGGTCACACTCCGAGGCTTGTTATGTGAAAGGGGTCACCAGTACAAAACTTTGAGAACCACTGGCTTAGGCCATTTAACATATGGGGCCTGATCCCATAGAAGTTAGCTGAAAGACTCCCATTAATTTAAAGCCCATTGGGCTTTTGATCAGGCCTATAACACAGAGTAAAATCATGCACAATTGTGGGCATGGACTAAAGGACCCAGGCCTAGAAAGGTGCCTCATTCCTTTTAGGAAGCTATGAACTATTACTTTTAAACAAGGAACATGTGTAACATAGCTGTGTTCTGACTGCTCAGACAGGAGCATGTGAGGAACGCAGGTTGACTGTATCATCAGCATTATTAGATGATTTCTTTGGTACAAGCACATGTATAAATACTACAGATGCCGAGAGGGGTAGAATGTAAGGAGAAGGTTGATATCTACCTCTTACATGCAGGAACTTGACAAAACTTTGGGCATTCTCAAAGCTTTTTTGTTTAAAAATGTTCAGTAAAGTGCTCTGATTTTTAAAAATGGATAGGGTAACCTTTGATCTTTCATTATCCATCTTAAATAATTGTATCACACTTTTTCTAAATAGCCTTAAACACTTCTTTTAATCTGTCAAAATTAATTTTTTTGAATAGGTATTGTCAGTGAGGCCTGTCTTAAACAAGTAAGTATCATATTTAGAAACATAGATCAGTGCCCAGTGCCACTCCAGGGCAGTTTATATTTAATATCGATTTCAATTGTCAGAAGATTTTCCTTTAAATATGCAAAATATCCCATGATTTTCCCCAGCCCTAAACACTGCTCCTGTGCACAATGCTTTTCATTGTCTGCCCTCGCTTGGGTTTGTCTTCTTTGTCGGTCACTCACTGTCCAGTGAAGGTTTCAGAGTAGCAGCCGTGTTAGTCTGTATCCGCAAAAAGAAGAACAGGAGTACTTGTGGCACCTTAGAGACTAACAAATTTATTAGAGCATAAGCTTTCGTGGACTACAGCCCAGTGAAGGAATCATATTTCATAAGGCTCAGTCCTCCTGTGTGTGGAATCTAAACTTCACTGTGATACGCAACAAGGAAGCAAATTGATACACAAGCCACTCTTCTGCTGAGTGATGCATCTTGCTCCTGATATGTTGAATGTTCATTTTCCGCTTAGTTTTTGTTGCAGCTCTTGCCTTTGTTAATCAGTGTTAGTAAATTTGCTTTGCTTTGAAGAGGAAAAAATAATACATGCATACCATAGCTACTGAGTATAGATTTACAAGCTACTGCATGCCTAACCAGCGCTGAGTTTTTTCACTTGCCCCATAATGGCTTTATATTTTACAAAAATTTACATCTTTCCCTTCTTCCCGTTGTCCTGTTTTACTTTTATATGTAGCTCAGTATCTCCACAGCGAAGAGCTCTGGAATTTCATATATTGAGTTCCTCAGGGTCAGCAATGAGGATTTAATCACCTATATATTGTGCTTATACTCTTTCTCATAATTTGAATTCTGTCACTGTAGCAACTGAGATAAATAATATTAATATTCTAGTAAACTGATCAAATAGATGCAGACTCACAATTTAGGGCATATTTTCTGCTGGGTAAAATTCCCTTGATACGTCTAGAGCTGTGCCAGTTTTCACCAGGAGAGAATTTGGCTGTCAGCATTACCAAATTCTACCAGCTATTTCAACACTCTGTGCCTTTTTATTGTTTTAATTTGGACACGTAGAATGTTTCTTTCTACTAAGATTGATTCTATTGCTTTGCTGTTGTTACCTGTATCTTCCGGGATTTAGGATGGTTTTTTAAGCACACAGTACATCTTTTTTCCCCTCTTTCCCCCAGTTACACAATATATACCACAGTAATGAGTGCTGCAGTCCCAGACAAGTACATGACACGGATCAGAACCTTGGAGTGAACATGTGTAAGTAACATGTTGGTGCTGAGAGCTGTTTTCATTGAATGTGAACTCTCAGTGGTACCTGTGGATGGGATTTCCTGTCCTGTTGAGGTGAGGGAACTTAGGCTGAGATTTTCACAAGAGCCCAGCTCCCATTGAAGTTCAGTGGTCTGCTCTTCCAGTCCTGGGTCGGGCCTAAAAATCACACTTAATTGTATGAAGCTTTTAATGATGCAGTTTAAATGCCCAGCAGGGGCTAGAGGTGCAGTCCTATAAAACAGTCGTTTTCAAACTTTTTTTCTGGCGACCCAGTTGAAGAAAATTGTTGATGCCCGTGACCCAACAATGCTGCGGATGAGGGGTGTGGGAGGGGCTCAGGGCTGGGGCAGAAGGTTGGGATGTGGGGTGGGGCAGGAATGAGGGGTTCAGGGTGTGGGAAGGGGCTCTGGGCTGGGGGAGGGGGTCAGGGCTCTGGGCTGGGTATGAGGGGCATGGGGTGCAGGAGGGAGTTTGGGGGAGGGCTCAGGGCTGCAGCAGGGGGTTGGGGTGTGTGAGGGAGTCAGGGGTCTAGGTTGGGGGTGCAGGCTTTGGGGTGGCGCCAGGGAAGAGGGGTTTGGAGTGCAGGGATATTCTGGCCACTACTTCCCGCAGCTCCCATTGGCCGGGAATGGTGAACCACGGCCACTAGGACCTGCGGGCGGCCGTGCAAATGTAAACAAATGGTCTTGTGGCCTGCCAGCAGATTACCCTGTCGAGCCACAGGTTGCCCACCACTGCCCTATACGATTAGTTTTCCTTGATGGTCCAATTTTGAATGAATTTTGTAATTTGAATGAATTTGGGATTCTCAGATGTCAGTTAAACCACAAATCACTTTGATTGTTCATTTTCCCCCACCAAGAAACAGCATGTGCATGTACAGGGAGTGGCAATTGCAGTCTAAATTAGATAATTGTACTTTGACCTTCTAAAAATACAAAGCAAAGAAATTGTGACCACTGCTGCTGCATTCCCATTCCTGGAAGAGAGGAGAATTCTTTCAGGGCCAAATCCTGATCCCAGTGACTTCAGTGGGAGTGTGACTGTTGACTTTAGTTGGACATGAATTTGACCCTAGGGTTAGCAGTGGTCATGTTGAGCTTTTGAGATAGCAGAGTTTATTTTTTTTTCTGTTGGAGAATTTAAAGTGATTGCTTTATTTCTCTGCTCTGTGCAGATCCAGGCTCATTTCTTTCTTACTCTCTCTCTTTTAACAGACAAAAGGAGGAAAAGCTGAAGCTTTCCAAGTCCAGCATTACTTTTAAACTAAATTAATGCACTGTAGTTGTTTTGTACAAAACAATTCCCTGAAGATTTCAGGTAAAGCTGACTTGCCCAATTCTGATTTTGTTCATGTTCTGGAATGAAGATGTGATTTTGCACTCCACATGCTTTATGAAAATATGCTTATGAATGTGAATATGATGTCACTGGAATATGCTTCATGCAAAAGGTCTCTTGTAAGGTATCATTACAAAGCTTATAATCTGAATGTGTTCATCCTCTTTGTATGTATGTATCATTCTTGTATCTGAAGCTAGAAATATGAAGTATAACTCTGAGATCCTATTGTTACTATGCAAAGTGTGGGCCATTAATGGTGGCTTAGAATTTTGATGGCTCCCATTGACTAGGACAGTTGGTTGTGAATGGGTTTATTTACCTGCAAGCCTTCCTGTGTACTGTGGGCCAGCCCCTGGGTAATGAAGAATGAGGTCTCACAGGACATGTGATCATGTCACATGATACTGGAATCCATCTTAAATCTGGTACTTTTCCATTTAGAACCCAAAGGGACAAAAGATTCCCGCCTGATGCCACAGGTATAAAAGGGGGTGGAACAGAACAAAGGGGGCTGTCAGTCATGAGAACACCCCTGCTTTTCACCTACGATGTCTGCTGGAACTAACAAGGACTGTACCAGGGGAAAGGATTTGGCCCAGACTAGGAAGGATTCTAGTCTGTGAAAGTATCAGAGGGGTAGCCGTGTTAGTCTGGATCTGTAAACCTCTCCAACGTATCATCAGTGAGCTACAACCTATCCTGGACAACGATCCCTTGATTTCACAGGCCTTGGGAGGCAGGCCAGTCTTCGCCCACAGACAACCAGCCAAGCTTAAGCATATTCTCACCAGCAACCACACACCGCACCATAGTAACTCTAACTTAGGAACCAATCCATGCAACAAACTTCGATGCCAACTCTGCCCATATATCTACACCAGCGACACTATCACAGGACCTAACCAGATCAGCCACAACATCACCAGTTCATTCACCTGCATGTCCACCAATGTAAATACGCCATCATGTGCCAGCAATGCCTCTCTGCTGTGTACATCGGCCAAACTGGACAGTCCCTACGTAAAAGGATAAATGGACACAAGTCAGATATTAGGAATGGCAATATACAAAAACCTGTAGAAGAACACTTCAGTCTCCCTGGACACACAATAGCAGATTTAAAGGTAGCCATCCTGCAGCAAAAAACTTCAGGACCAGACTCCAAAGAGAACTGTTGAGCTTCAGTTCATTTGCAAATTCGATACCATCAGCTCAGGATTAAACAAAGACTGTGAATGGCTAGCCAACTACAAAAGCAGTTTCTTCTCCCTTGGTGTTCACACCTCAACTACTAGAAGAGGACCTCATCCTCCCTGATTGAACTAACCTAGTTATTTCTAGACTGATTCTTGCCTGCATATTTATACCTGCCTCTGGAAATTTCCACTACATGCATCCGACGAAGTGGGTATTCACCCATGAAAGCTTATGCTCCTATACGTCTGTTAATCTATAAGGTGCCACAGAACTCTTTGTCGCTTTTTAGTCTGTGAAAGAAGCTTATTGGAACATCTCTGAGGGTGAGATTTTACCTGTAAACAGTTTCTTAATGTATTAGGCTTAGACTTGTGTGGTTTTGCTTTATTTTGCTTGGTGACTTACTTTGCTTTGTCTGCTATTACTTCGAACCACTTACGTGACGGTTTACAGGGTAAACTCATAAATTGTCCGCCCTCTATAACACTGATAGAGAGAGATGCACAGCTGTTTGCTCCCCCAGGTATTAATTACTTACTCTGAGGCTACTTAGAATCAAACACATTGAGATACAAGTACACAGCCAATATTCATAACTTCAAATACAAAAATACAAAAATGATACACACATACAGACAGCATAATCATAACCAGCAAACTACGACCTTTCCATAGACAGCCCACTTGACCTCCCCTGTACAAGACCTGGTGGAACCATAGGACCCTGGTTGCAACAATGATCTATACGGTCACAGTTCATGTCAATAACGTCACACCCTACCACTTAAATCCTACTTTTTATACTTAATAAAATCATTTTTGTTTATTAGTAAACCCAGAGTAAGTGATTAATACCTGGGGGAGCAAACAGCTGTGCATATCTCTCTATCAGTGTATAGAGGGCGGACAATTTATGAGTTTACCCTGTATAAGCTTTATACCGAGTAAAACTGATTTATTTGGGGTTTGGATCCCATTGGGAGCTGGGTATCTGGGTGCTGGAGATAAGTGACCCGCTGAGCAGTTTTTGGTTAAAGTCTGCAGCTTTGGTGGCATGGACCAGACCTGGGTCTGTGTTGCAGCAGGCTAGCGTGTCTGGCTCAACAAGGCAGGGTTCTGGAGTCCCAAGCTGGCAGGGAAAACGGGCTCAGAGGTAACTTCAGCACATCAGGTGACAGTCCCAAGGGGGTCTCTGTGACCGAACCTGTCACAGAAGGTTTTACTAACTTTTTAAAAATTTCGGTAGGTTTCTAGCAGATTTTTAAAAGAGAGGGAACTGATTTTTACTTGTTTCTGGAATGCAATGTGCACTTTAAATGAATGTACTGATGAGTTTATTAATAATAAAAAGTCTCTCTTTTTGCTTGGCCAGTAAGAAAATACTGAAATAAAAATATTCAGCAGGCCCTCTGGCTTGTGTAGGGCTATTTCATTCTTCTTTCATCGGACATGTAAGGGGCCTGTGACCCACATCCATAGTGGAAGCCTTATGGTTCTCTCTTTAGCACCAGCCCTGAGTAAAATGAGCTGAGTACTGGAGCAAACCCTGGTGGGTTGGAATGGGCAGTGAGAACTCTGCAGGCACTGCTGCAACACCAGGGTTACAGCAGACGGTGAAGTTGCTGCTCCTCCATGGAACTGTCTGGTTAGTGGATAGGCCTGTGTTCTTCCCCCACCCCTCCCCAACCTCCTCTGAGTGGAGATGTGTTCGGCAGCACCCAGGGGCCTGGATCCCCAGTGCGGGCTCCCTGCAATACGCCTCCCATGGGACCCTGGAACCAGACTGGTTCTCCTGTGTTCCAGCATTTCCTTGGCCCTTAATTGGACCGCAGGACGATAGGTGATGGAAGGGTATGTTTTCCCAATGCTACCCCAGAGTAATTTAAATTGCATTCCCTTAGCATTGCTGTAGAGTGGATGGAAATACACCGTTTGTCTTTGGTCTGAATTGCTGGTTTTCCCTGAAGATTACCACTCAATCTGAGAGGTGGTTCTTTATGCTAAGGGAGTGCGCAGAGCAACTCTGGACTGTGTGTAACTTATAATTAATGTCCTTTCCTCCAGGATAGAACAGCCAGGCTCAGCTTAGGGGATATAATGGCACTGATTGTTGTTTCCCTAACAGATCGGAGGAGCCTCAGGTCTAAGAGGGTTGTGGGGATGAGCAGAGGCTGAAGTTCACATCAGTAGAAATTTTGCAACTGTGTTCCCTTTGATCGTGCTGCGAACGTGCGCCCGTCACTCATTCAATTTGTAATGCTGTAGCAAAAACAGAGTTGGAAGGATTGATTTAGGTTAATACCTACCCTTATGGTTTCAGTGTTTAGGATCTGATTCCTAATAGAGCACAATTTTCATTGATGTCAGTGGGAATTTAGCCCAAGGCAGGACTGTAGGATGGGACTATAGGTCTTCAAATAAAAAGTTTCCTAGGTAAGAGCTGCAGTAACCCCTCCGATTGCAGTGTAGACCCACCCTCTGCCAGGGTAACCCCCAGGGCCTTGGTGAAATGGGTAGGACACGGCATTCTATATTGCATACTGCACAGTAGGTGTATGCACAGCATGCTAAGATGAGAGCTCCACTGAAATGTACTCAAAATGACTGAAGACGAGACAAATGCATGTTTTTCCGGCCTCCACCTGCCCCTTTCTCTTCCCTTTGGAATCACAGAAAATCCGCATGTTCCTTTCAGCCATGGCTCATGTGAAAAAGTAACAGTGGGCCAGTATTTAGTGTATCTTGACTGTCTTTCTACATAATTAAAAAAAATAGCTGATTTCCAATGCAGGACACCTTTAATATAGCAGGACTTCAGGGATTGTTGTCTGGGTGTGGAAGCAGAGACTGGGCATACAGCCCTTCTGAAGTCTAGGAGGTTGAACTACTGGATAAATTCAGACAGCATCTCAATACCTGGAGTGCTCTTCTGCAATCAAATTTAAATACAATTCATTGCGTAGCAAAATAATTTCCAAAGCGATTGCTCCCTTTAAAACGTTGATTCACAGTGTCCCTTGCAGTATTTTTGAATTGGTCATGTGAGCTTTTCCTAACAGAGCTTTATAGAAACATGCGTCCTTTATCTCGTCATGCTGTATCTAGCCAAATGTCGTTACGTACTTACCTACATGCTCTACTTTTACCTGGATAAAGGCACTGCAGGCTTTGCTTTGACCCAGTTTACTCAGGAACGTCAGTTCCAGATCTAGTGTCGTAACTGATGTGATGAGAAACAGAGGGTTCCAGGAAGAGTGTGGGAATAAAGGAGGCCACACCGATTTCTTAATTCCGTATCTACGTCACTTTAATTTGTAGAGCTGGCAGCCTCTCTCTCATTCACATATCTTCACATAACAGCCACACCCAAAGCTGGGAGACGAGATCTTCAGCTGGTGTAAATAGGCATAGATCTATGGACTTTCCTTAGAGGTCTGCTGAGTTACATTCACTAAGGATCTGGCCGAGAATCTTTGTGGTTTATAGATATGATCAAATTACTCATTGCAAGCAACATCTGTTGTGAATATAGCTTTTTTTTTTCCTGTTTGCAAATGGATCCTGGTTTTGCAGATATTTGTCATCCAAAAGTACCCATTGAATAGTTTATGCAAACAAATGTCAGCGTGGTTTGTTGCAAACAGTTTTCACAAACAGCCAGCAGTAGTCTGATTACTCATGAACATCTAATAACAATGAACTGAACTCCACTGTTTTAATTTGCCTTTAGGGTAACTGCTGTAAATGGTGTGTGTGCAAGTACCTTTATTTTTTTTTTTTTAATTTAGGTTGATTTTTGTTTTCCTTTTTCCAAGTGTGCCAGGGCCCCATGAGTACCAAAGAGTTGCTGCTGCATATATAGTGTGACTTTTATACTGGTTTCTTCGGGCAGTCTTTTCATTACTTTTCCTAAGCAAGGTATTGCCGCAAGGAAAGATGACATAAATTCACTGGGATTGAGTACAGGGGTGCTGGAGCAATGTGTATAGTGCGGGTGCTGAGAGCCATTGAACCAACCTGTAAACTCTGTATATGATGGAAACCACTTCAAGCCAGGGCATGTGGCAGCACCCCCAGCATCCTTCATTCCAACACCTGTGATTCAAGAAGGATTTTTGCATCTGTGTGGAGGATGAACCCTTTAGAACTGCAGTATACAAGGATGGTGGAGGAGGATTCTTTCCAGTTCTCCGAATCCAGAATTTAGCTAGGAATGCAAAACTGCGTCCACTGGGATTCACATTTGGTTAAAAACACTATTATATTCCCAGCAAGGATAGTGGTCCCAGACAAGATGAGTCAACTATGGATTTTCTAGCTATTAACTGCCCTGTGCTGGCAAGGGTATCTGCTGATGGCGTCTGTATTACTTTGAAGTTTTTTGTCTGATTAATCCTAAAAGGAACCAGAGGAGGAACAGAGAAAGCCATTCTGCAATTCCAGGAACAGGGAGCTTTCTCTTTTGGGTTTTAATTTGCCTATGTCCTCTGCACTTTATTTCTGCACTACAAAATCCTGACCTGAGCAAGGGACCTTTCCTCCCAAAGTAGGGATTGTGTGGGAACTTTTCCCCCAGAGAAACTTTTCATGTAACAAAAGGCAGCGGGACGGTGTATAAGAGCTGGTTGCTCAGTTAAGACACGAGAGGCCGGCGTGCTATATTTCCCATCCATAATCCCTGCTAGTAATCCTAATCCATTTCAGATCTCTTGCCTTTTGTAAGTGTCACATGGGGAGGCTTTGAAAGCTTCTCAAAACAACTGTGCAGTAAATAAATCATAAGGTCTGTGCTCTCTTTGGGGACCAGCACATGCGCTTCATGCTGGACGTGCAAAAGGAAATGGGAATTTTCACAGAGTGGCGAAGGGGACGATATGCTTGGAGTAGCTCGTTCATCATTTTAAGGCCTCAGATGGGACTGTCCAACTAAATCATCTCGGAGACTCTTGATCATGTTGGGCATCAAAGGCTGATTATATATATATGTGCAAACACGCACAAACAACAAACTACATTTAAAAAAAAAAAACCCAGAGAGCTTTGAAGTGTTTATCCAAATAAATCCTTTAAACGAGAGAGCGGGGACAAGGTAAGTTTTCTATTTCTTCTTTCTTTGTAGCAGTGTCTTGTGTGGTAGGGTTATTAAATAACTCCTGTGGAGGGAAGTGGACCTTGATAAAGTTCTTTCGCTATCGGCTGTGTGAGACGCAGTGTTTTCTAAGTGCAGTTCTCTTTGCCAACACCCCAGCTGCTGCTCGTGTGCAGATGACTGTGTTTATAAAACATAACAACCCTTATCAGCCTATGTCGGGATTCAATTTTACTGCAAACAGTGGAACACGTGTGTTTGCTATCAGGAGGTAAAGACAAGCTGTTGGGTCTTTAGTGTCAGTTACCTTTAATTTTTTCTTGTTGTTGGACTTTTATTTTAATCTTTTTTTTTTTTTTCTTGCAAAATCTTAATTTGTAGTTACTGGTGGTTTGTAGATGACATGGTAACATCTTCCTTTTTACAGCAGGCTTGGCCACATTCCACAGATGGTCCCACTACTTAGTAATACAGTAGAATCCTGATTATTCCAACTCCCCCTTATCCTATCCAGAGGTGCTGGCGCAATGTGTATAGTGGGGGTGCTGAGAGCCAACGAACCAAACTGTCAACTCTTCATATAATGGAAACCACTTCAAGGCAGGGCATGCAGCAGCACTCCTCGTTCCAGCATCTATGATCCTATCTGATGAGGTGCCAGTGTATGTCTATTCTGTTGAATTCTGATTATCTGAGCTCTCAATTATCCACTCATATCTGGAGTTGCCGAAGCAATTTAGATTCTATTGTATAAGCCCCACATAACGTACGTCCTAGGTAGAATCTTTCTCAGCTGTGTTTCTACTTTGTAACCATGCATTTTCCTGCACCTAAACAACGTAGTGTTTTCGCGTAGGATTCCTATAGCTATGGCGGCAAATTCTGTGCTGATTTACATCCTGGACAATCTCAGGGAAGTTCATGTAGCTGCTCAGTGCAAAACTGAGTCCCATAAAGTTTTTATCAAGAATATTAATTATTGGGTTGCCCAGGGAACTTTTAGCTCTGACTTGCAAGTTATTTCTTTTTTCTAGGACGTGCTCTGACTCAAACCTTATTTTTTCTTCATCATTTGCCTTTTTAATATATGTATTCTGGGTGTTTAGAAAACTCAGTGATAAGAATCGTCACACCAAAACAAACTCGCAAATCTGCAAAGATTTATTGTGGTCTCAGTTTGCTACCTGACCCAACAGGGGAGTATATATGCTGCACTGGTAGGAGGTGTGGACTCTTGCAAGACTTGTCTATATTTAAGGGCAATGATTACAACACTGCTGAGCAGGGAAATGGCACTGTGCATATGTTTTTGTTTTTTCACGAAGGCGTAACTTGGGCTGCTTTGCTGGCTGGCTCAACCTGACTGGCAACGCAGTTGTCATTCTTTGGTGCTTTTGTTCTTGCTTTGTCTTGTGTTTTTTTTCATCTGTGGGGCTCTGGTTTGAAGAGTAGGTGGGTGTTCTTGGTCATTGTGCAGGTTTTTATCACTGTTGCATTGCTTTTTAATATCTGCTTATTAGGACGGTCTCTGTGCACTTAGACTGTAAACTCATTGGGGCAGGGACTGTCTCTTCAGTGTTTGTACAACTCAATGACGTCCTTGCCCAGGACTAGGGGGCCTAAGCACTTTGGTAATACAAATAATAACGACACAACATCACAACTAAGTGGAGAAACGAGATCCCATGCTGCCATGTTTTTGACTGTGCTATAGTTTTCCAGAAGTGAAATCTTGTCCTTGGGGTCACGTGAGACAAAGCAGCGGAGGAGACCCAGGAGGGACGTTCTGGCCCTGGCAGTAAGATTGAGTCGATGTCTAGGATTAGATGGGAGGATGTTTTCCAGGGCGGCGTTCTGGGATTAAAGCAGACCTCTCAACTGGAGAACATTCTGTGGTGCATCCCGGGCTGGTGCTGCCCCACAGGGAGCATTTGCTGTGATTCTTTCCTATGGCACCCAGCAGTGCCTCCCACTTCCACATATCCCTAAATCACCTGGCAGTGCCCGCTCCCTTCATCACAGGTCCATGGCCCCTGCCTGCAGAGAGAGTGGGAGGGCCAGGGGGAGGAAGCATGTGAAAGGGATTGGGGGGGAGGGGAAGTCCCTGTTTGACCCTCCCCCGCCCACCACTCACTTGGTTCATTGGGGGAGCCCCCTCCCACCCAGAGCTCTGTTGACTGACAACACTGTGGACTAGTCATGGCTCTCCGGTGAGGGTGAGGCTCTGTGAAGCAACCCCGGGATCTGTTCAGAGCACCCCAATTCACTTACAACTGTGCAGTTCAGTCAGGGCTCCCCGGGATAGCAGGAGGGTACCACTCCCCCCCCCCATGGTGCCCCTGCAATCAGCACAGGGCAGGGAGAGTCAGAAAACTGTACAGTTTAGACTGGAATGTCCAGGGGTCTCTGTCTGGCGGCTGCTGCCCCTGCCGGCTGGCGTCTAGGGCTGGTTCCTCTGCAGTTTCCCCCCAAGGCCCCATGGTGGTGGGGATTTAATGCTGTGTTTGCACAGCTCTCACTTCAGTAGTTTCTCACCTTCCATGGCACCAGAACGGAACTGGATTTTCCTATGTAGGCGAGAATAAGCTGTGCGCATGCCCTCTTATTGCAAAGCCTTGTAGGCATCGTTACTTAGTGTTTGTGAATGCATATGGCCAATTCGCGAGACAGGTGGAGAGAGAAAGGTGATGGGCCCCTTTCCTCTAGAGCAGTGGTTCCCAAACTTGTTCCGCTGCTTGTGCAGGGAAAGCCCCTGGTGGGCCGGGCC
This sequence comes from Trachemys scripta elegans, assembly GCF_013100865.1. Taxonomy (NCBI): domain Eukaryota; kingdom Metazoa; phylum Chordata; order Testudines; family Emydidae; genus Trachemys; species Trachemys scripta. The sequence goes on from NC_048302.1 coordinate 12,642,035, forward strand.
GGTTTGTGTACCTGCTGCGTCCGCAGGTTTGGCCGATCGCGGCTCCCAGTGGCCGCGGTTTGCTGCTCCAGGCCAATTGGAGCCGCTGGAAGCGGCGGCCAGTATGTCCCTCGGCCTTCCCTGCTTCCAGGAGTCCCCATTGGCCTGGAGCAGTGAATCACGGCTACTGGGCGCCACGATCGTCCGAAGCTGCAGACACGGCAGATACACAAATCGGCCCGGCCCGCTGGGGCTTTCCCTGCACAAGCGGCGGAACAAGTTTGGGAACCACTGTTCTAGAGCTAGGAGGAAAAGCACCCCACACAATCAGACGATTTTGGTGCCCTTCAAAACTAGTTGAGTTCTGGTCTGCCACTCCCACCATGAATCTCTCCCCTCCTTACCCCTCAGTTAGGTCCTTCCTTGCCAACCCCTGCGTCTCCTTCCTGGCCATCTTTCTGTCACCCAAGAACCCCGTTGGAAGTAAACCCCATAGTTTTCACATTGCGTTGTCTGTGACTGATGCTTCACCATCAGTTGAATGTGGGTGGCTGAGATGTTGCCAGGAATATTGCTGACAGAAATGCTGCACGTTCCTTTCATGGAAGCTTTCTAAAATGTAGGCTTCTGTCCCACAAGCTTTTGTATTAAACTTGCCGCCTTCCATTTCAAACCAAAGCAGTGCCTCTTCCATCCACTCCAGTCTCAGACTGAATGGACAGGAACACCTTAGCTGTCTTAGCCTTCGGGACTCCTCTGCTCGTTCTAGCTTCTTCTGTACCTGGAAGGGGTATGAACTCCTAGGCTGTGTCCGTGGTCTCCAAAACGAATGACCGGTTGAATGATGAAAAAGGAATCCCACTGGCTTTGTTTTTTGATTGTTCCCCAGAGTGAGAGATTTCAAAACTTGGCTGATTCCTAAAATGTTTGCTGGCGGGGTGCTGTCTTGGCACCCTTGGCAATGGTGAGAATTAAAGAGCGTGGCTGGGATCCAAGCAGTTCACTGATGGTGTCATACCCCCAGAAGTAAAACCAGAAGGTGAAGAAAAGCAGTATTTATTTAACAAAGCTGATTATTTTCTTATGACAGTTAGTTGTTTATTTTAGACCTGTCACTACTCCAGCTGTGATATAGCAACTAGATTTAAATGCCATCCCTGTCCTTTAATTCCTCATCATTAGGGATATACCCTAGGAAGAGGGCATGCTTATGTGTGTGCAAACACAGACACCCAATGGAATGAATGATGTAGTGCAGCCCCAGAGTTATTTATTTTAATATGTCAGATGTTTCTGACCTGGGACAGGTCCTGATGAAGGGCGGGGAGTGTAAGACACATACAAAGGCTTTGCTTGCCGACATGGTGTGCTTGGGGCTCACTTCGCATCATTCTCAGGCTATGACATCCCCAAACTCCCAAAGAAAAGTCCCGTGTATAATTTCATACGGTTGTCATCCCATATTTAGAAATGACTAAACTTGTTCAGTGCCAGGAGAATGCATTCCTTTAATTGCCCTCTTCTGACTAACTTTATTGTAGTTAACCTTTCAGTGGACTACCTGATCTGTCCACTCCACTCCACCCCATGCATACACAGGAAGTGCCTGCCTCCAGCCGTCTTCTCAGCCCACCTTTCCTGCTTCCAAGCTCCTCTCAGACAGCCTATCATTTATCTGCACCTCTACAAGCTCTGATTAGTGTGACCCTGCCATTCAGGCTGAATTTCTGAATGGGCATTTGTAATATGCATTGTTTCCAGGTGAAAATGATCTAATTGCATGGCGTGTTTGTGATCCTGACTGGCCTGAGATGAAGCTATTTGGCCTGAATCTCTTAGGCAGATCATAAAATATGGTCTAGAGTGCATAAACATTTGTCTAACAACCTTTCACTTTTTATAACTCAAACCAAGGTTCAGACCAGTTAGTCTTGTGGGTTACCTACTCTTCAAACGTGGGAGCCTAAAGTTAGCCATCTACATCAATATGTTCATACCTAAATACTGTACCTGTTTTAGGCACATAATACAGACTTGGCATGTAGGTACCGAACATTCTAAAACATCTCTGTTTAATTGAAAACAAAATACCTGCAAAATTTCCTTCCATATATCTGACCTGAAGCTTAGAACAATCAAACTGGAGAGCATGCCAAAATAATCCATCCCAGGTTGTGTGCAGATGCACAGTATGTTGGGAAAATTAGATGTCAGGGTTATACTTGAATCAAGATAGACCACCTGTAAAGCTGTGGCATCTGAACCTTACTGAGTATTAATATATTCAGGATTGTCTCCCAGCAGCTTGGGACACAGGGCACCCATCCTGATTCTGATTGAATGCTCTTTCCAGTGCTGCTTCCTTGATTTTGATGATACTGTATTTATTTGCAACCCCATAGAAACATCGTTTGGAGATCATGGGATGTGGTAGCTCCACAAATGCCTACTACTTCCTGCGGAAATCGGAAAAAGGTGAGTGTCTCTCATAAAATATTTCAGTCTTTCCTGGTGGATTATAAAGGTCCTGCTAGAAAGTCACGAATATTCAGTATAGAGATGCATCAGCTGTATTGCCTGATGACGTTGTATAGTTGAGTGTCCCATAAAAAAAAACTTTCAGTTCCCAAAGACGATAATGGTAAATAGCTTTTAGCTGAGGCTGAGATTAAAGGCAGAGGCAAAGCTGTGAAGCAAAGCAAATCTGTTGCAGTTGTTGCCCACGTTAATTTGTCAGTTACTGGTAAACATGCATGTATTGTGTTCCCATGCTCTGATAGTGAGAGCTGTGCTGGCATGAACGCTACTTTCTACGGACTTTGAAACTGAAACCAAAACGAGGGCTGGTTTGTGCAGTGAGTTTGCCAAACCAAACTGGGATGATGGAGAATTAAGCGCTTTGGCTTTTTTAGAGATTAGATTTTGTGATTAAGCAGGTTGACAGTGTCTATTTTAAATTGTGTTAATGCAGTGATCTTCTTGTCTCGTCGCTTGTGATTGGGCTTGACAGAGTTCGATTTTTAGTTTTTCTAATTAAAATTGATCACGTCAATGTTTATTTTTGAGCTTTTTTTATTTTTCTCTATTTTAGTTTTCACAGATATAGTTTCATGATGCCAGCTATATGATGGCAATAATGTGTATTTGTAGCTCTAATATAGTATAAACTGATTTTTTTGTTTATTTTGGAAATAAATGAAATAAAAAATCAGTTTCTCAACAGAATGCATCAGTTATCTAAGGCTACATAACAGTATTGGAATCATTTTGAAAAAAATCAGCGTTTTTTTTTTTTTATTAACTGAAACCATTCAGCAAAGCAGACACAAATTATTGCAATGTTTTGGTGGCACCGAATCTGCATTTATCGCCCAAAAAAGTTTTGGTCAAAAAAACCTTGCCCAGCTGTAAATACAATAAGGCATCTAGATATTGATAACCATGGTACTTTAAGTTCAGTGAAGTCCGTATATATTGTGAACCATGTTCTGTATGTTCCTATGTGTTCCTCCACATTCCCAAGTAATCTTGGTAAATGCAGCAGTATCTTACATAACTATGTTGTATGCAGTGTTGTTGTATCCATGTCAGTCCCAGGGTATGAGAGAGACAAGGTGGGTGAGGTAATATCTTTTATTGGAGCAACTTCTGGTGGTGAGAGAGACAAGCTTTAAAGCATGGCTCTCTCACCAATAAAAGATATTGCCTCACCCACCTTGACTCTCTAATAAGTATTTTGTAAACATTAGGGTTAAAGAGCTCCATGTCACACAGGGTGCTCCTGGTAGCACAAACACAATAGATACCCTTGTATGTTCCATGTGCAGAGATACCCCTAACAGAGCATCTTAAACCTTTAACCAAGGCCCTGTCCACTATACAGCCATGGTATTTGTTGCTGAGTCTATCACATACCCTAGAATCATGCTTCAGTATCTTTGTTTTAACTGTTAATTGTTTCCAGCTCTTATGGTTGTGACAACCACTTTGAAAGGATAGCGGAGTGTACACCTGTTCAGTACTGTCTTCCTGAGTCCATAGAGAACCTGAAATACTAGTTCTCAGTGGCGACAACGGCTTCATTCATTTCAAATGCCTGTTAACTCTGAAACCTACAGATGACATTTTAAATAGAAACATTACTAATTTCATTGCTGATCATTTTACCAGAAACATCCAGTTAATGTTTATCCGCAATCCCAAACTGCATCCCCAGCTGCCAAAAGACTCACATGCCACGTACCTGGCTGTCAAAATAATCAGCTTTCTCCTGCCGACTTCCCATACAGCTGCGCTTGTCAGTTTAAAAACGAGATCTGTGGCATACTGAAAACTAGAACATAAAATGGAATTTAATTTAAAATAAATAAAACCTAGGAGACTGGTCTGAGTGTAATATTCATTTTCAGATTTCATTAATTTAAAAACTGTCTGTTATTTAATGAGACTGTAACAGAATTTGTCTGCTACATCAGAGTACTACAGAACCAAAGGTGTTGCTGTGGGGTTCAGGCCCAGCTTGCTGTAGCATATACAGGGGCTTGTCTCTAACAACTGAACGTAATCTTCAGCTTTTCTTCAGACGAGGAATCTGAGTTTTAAGCTATGCATGTGCAACTAAATATTGGATCTGTTATTTGGTCCAAATTGTCCCGTGTCCACAAAATCCATGTAGATTCCCTGCCTCTGCAGTTGCATTACTGGTTTTTCCTGGACCTTTCAGAGCTCTGTGGAGAAGGATTAGAGGCAGAGCCAGATGGACACATATCATCTTCCACCAGCCCCATGGCCATTCTGCGGGCAGTAACCCTGCATGCTGTGGAATCACCTGGGAATGTTTCTGGTGGAAGACATGGGCTGCAGAAATCCTGGCAGTATGATTCCATTAGACCCATGTTGCAGTGGAACCAGGAAGGGGACAGCTTGGACAGGGAGCCCAAGAAAGAGGGCAGAAGGCCAGGACTGCACACACATCTCAAAGGAGCCACTGGGACCAAGCCCCTGCCCACTTCCCAGCGAGGCGATCTCCGATCTCTCTGATGGAACAGTGGAGAGGACGCTCCGCAAGAGAAACTTCAAAAACGTCATTTCAACATACTAGATCATTTTCCACTTCTAACCTCTGAGTCTCTAAGATGGGGAAAGCACCGCTATAAAACCAAAACCCCACAGGCTCCCCTTGTAGCTCTAGTGTGAAATTCCCACTTCTGAGGCTGTTATCATGAACAAGAAGCCCAGATCCTCAACTGGGGTACATTGGTGTAGATTGAGGTCGTGGAGCTTGGCTGAGATAGCCAGATGCACAGCTGGTGTATCTAGAGTTCTCCACCAATTCCAGTTCTCATGTGAATACTTAACTTTCTTTTATTTGAAGGCCATTCCATTCACTTAATGTGGACAGGATTGGTTAGACTAATTTCCAGTGAGGAAGCCAAGTGTGTCGTTTGAGTCTCCCTTTCCCTTCTTTTCAGGCTTGAGAGCATTGCATAAGCGCCCTGAAGTTAATGAAAGTCTTTCCTGGTGGACTTTGGATTAGGATCTAAGAGCAGAGATCTGCCTTTTTGAAGCTGGTTCTTTTTTAACCATTTGGGGCTTTCTCCATTTTTAATTCGTCTGAGAGTTTCCCACTGCAGCCAGAGTCCCTGCATATGTCTGAGTAAAATGTAACCCCATTTGTTTTATTAATGCTACAACAGGCCACCAGGGAGGTGCCTTCTCTCTCACGTTCTACCTGCTGCGGGTCGGTTGACTTGGCCTCAAACTGATCCTATGTCTCATCTGCTTTTTGTACATTGCCTGATGCTCCAATGTGATGCTTTGCTGAGCAGTGTGTAAACCCTGTGTCACATCCTCCATAGGACAGAATGGTTTTGTCCATTTGTCCGCATTGGGAAGCAAGGGCGTTGTTGCTTCCTTGAACTTGTTCTCCTGAGCACCCCAACTTTCCTGAATGTTTGAAATTATGGATTGGGAGAGGTGCCTGTTAAGTAGCCACTGAATGGGGGTATAACCTTTTGTAGCTCTGACCCCTCCGCTGACTGAAGTCAGAAATAAACTTCAGTCTCCACCCAGCATTCCTATGTGCCAGGTACTCAGGGCCGGCGCAACCCACTAGCGACCTAGGCAGTCGCCTAGGGCGCTAACATTTGGGGAGCGGTGACCGCGGCGGCCGGATCTTCGGCCGCCCCGGTCGTCGGCAGTATTTCGGGGGCGGGACCTTCCACCGCTTAGTGCAGCAAAAAAGCTGGCGGCGCTCCTGCAGGTACTTATTGCAGGGTGTCAATAGAAAATGTACTCTTCAGGGTGTGGGTGGGGGAGGGAATGGAGCAAACCAAGCCACTTGAGACACTAGGAACCAGGCAGCAAATAAGACGTGGTTGAGGGGCTTTCACATTTTCCTTATAGTGAATGACATTGTGGTCAATCTGCAGTGGGTGAAATCTTCCATCTTGCTATACACGGCAGGGCCAGCGGCACTGAAGGTCAGTGAGGCATACAAGCAGGAACATGAAGGGGACTCCAGACTGCTAGACAGTTATCTAGGGTTGCCAGTTTTGGTTGGACGTGTTCCTGGAGGTTTCATCACATGACATAGTCTTTAATTAAAGATTAATCTTCAATTCCTGGAGACTCCAGGACAATCCTCAGCAAAAATGTCACTTGTGCCAGGGCTTATTTTCTTTTCGTATGGTAACTGTATTATTTGGGAAATATGGTAGTATGTGACCGTCAGTGAAGACTGCATTGCAATGCATGTGCACAGAGGGGCAGTGGTGAAGATGTGTATGGTCTTAATGTTGTTATTTCTTGACTTTTGTATGTTTAGGCATGTAACCTTAACGTTATCTCAGAGCAGGATAGATTCTGCGCTGCTTATGCGTCAGTTTAAAATTTGCCAAAATAATGCACCTTACTTCGTATTTTTGTTGAGCTATCTTAAAGTTGCTAAGAATCATAAATCTTCACTTAGGGTAGGGAACCCACGCTGTTGATTGATCTACTTTTGATACTGTGTAGAGGTTTGAAAGTAGGGTTTCCTTAATTACACAGGCATTAAATTAAAATCAGTCCATTCAACTACCTACTTGTGTTTCTAATGTGCTCATCACTGTGGTATCTAGGCAGGTTGACATTCTTCCAGGGAAGTTTAATTAAGGGATACTCCTGGAGAAGTCTCATTTGAGTGACCAGATTTGGTTATTAATGATTTCAGACAAGGTGAAAAGGGCAATATTTTAGTCACCATTGATTTGGTTTTTTTTAAATTGTATTTGCTACAATGAATGGGCATATTTTAGTTTCTGATTACCTCTGCTTGGGTTTGCTGAACAAACAGAGTTATATCCTCTAGTGAATAGTTAAGTGTTGGTGTGTATCTGCTGTTCAGTTTATTGCCCAGATCCTCATAAAATGTGGAAAAAATCTGTTTCTTTTCTTCTTTCTTTTTTAATTCAGTGCAAACACTGCCAGATGCAGCTCACCCAGGTAAGTTGGTTGATTAGAACACCTGGCTTTTTCAGCTGTGCAATTGTAATGATATATAAAGCAGCACAACAAAACAGTCGCTTACTTTAGCAGCACTAAATGACTCAGGTGATGTTAGATGCTCAGTGTATGGTCACTATTGAATCTTTGGTGGACTTAGAAGATCTGGTTTTAAATGTAAGTGACTGGTAACTCAGCTTTCTGAGGGCTGTCTTTGCTGTTTCTAATGTGCAGTGGCTTTAGGGAAAGAGGGAAGGACTGCTTTACGTAGGGAGACTGGGTTTATATTTCAGTCCATGAATTCAATTTAAGACCCTTTATTGATCCTGGTTTTCCAGCTGGCTTTACTGGGTGGAAATGCCTTTTCCCACAGGGGACAAATACGTGGCAATGGGCTCTTTAATCTCACAGTCGAAGGTCGGACAATATCCAGTGGCTAGAGGTTGAAACTACGCAAATTCAGACCAGAAATAAGGTGTACGTTTTTTAATAGCGAGGATAATTAGCCATTGGAACAACTTACCAAGGGTTGTGGGGGGAAGTCTACATCGCTGGCAATTTTAAAATCAAGATGTGATGTTTTTCTGAAAGATCTGTTCTAGGAAATCTTGTGGGGAAGTTCTGGGCTTGTGTCAGACAGGAGGTCAGACTAGGTGAGCACAGTGCTGGCCTTGGAAGCTATGAATCTGCCGAGCGTGAGGATTGAGACCTCATCTCTCGTGTGTGTAATCTGTCACTTCCAGCTTGGATTACTGCAGTGTGCTCCATGCCGGCCTAACCTTGCAGACCGCTGGGTTGCTGCAGCTGCTGCAGAACATGGTTGGCCATAGAGAGTACATTACACTAACAGTCCAAAGGCTGCTCTAGCTTCCTGTTTGCCCCCAGGTGCAATTTCAGGTATTCATTTTGATCTTGAAATCTTTGCCTGATTTAGGTCCTTGCAACCTGAGCTATCTGCCTCCCCTCATATCCCATTGCCCTTGTGAGATCAGCTGAGGTGCTGTTACTAAGTCCTTAGATTTGAACAATTGAGGTTGGTAGCCTCAAATTCACTCAAACCCACTAGTCTGAGGTCACAAGTTTGCAGCCATTTATAGGGCAGCATGCAAAATATGTGTGTTCATTGTGGCTTTTGACTGTGATGGGTTACAGTAGAACCTTGGAGTTATGAACACCAGAGTTATGATCTGACCAGTCAACCACACACTTCACTTGGAACCAGAAAGTACACTATCAGGCAGCAGCGGAGACCAAAAAAAAAGGAAATACAATACAGTACTGTGTTAAATGTAAACTACTAAAAAAATCAAGGGAAAGCAGCATTTTTCTTCTGCATAGTAAAGTTTCAAAGCTGTATTAAGTCAATGTTCAGTTGTAAACTTTTGACAGAACCACCATAACGTTTTGTTCAGAGTTATGAACAACCGCCATGCCCAAGGGGTTCGTCACTCAGAGGTTCTACTGTACTGGGTGTCCTTGTTTTTAGGGTTGTTCGGATGTTGCCTTTGTGTTCAGGTTTTTATTAGTGCAGGGAATAGCTGTAAATTCAGGGATTGCTTAATCAATGAATAAAATACAAAGCACTACTGATATATGTGTGCTAAGTATTAGCACGTTTCATTGGCAGGAAGCATGTTTCAAACCCAGGCGGTGGCTTTTGTGTGTTTCCAGTGGTTCTGGGGAGTAGACGCTTGTTTCCTATACAGGAATGCATGGATTGGAGGCTTACCTCAGAGCGGATGGGCAAGACTAGCCTACAAAAACGTGCTGCGAGCTAGGTTAAAGCAGAGGTAGAGATTTCAGGTTTGCTTCATCTCTGTGTTAGGCTAGTTCTGTGCCAGTGTAACCCTTCTGAAATCAGTGTAGTGACAGCTGTGTAAAACTGGAGTAGCAGTGATGAATCAGGCCCTGTATTTATTTGACTTAGAGCAGGCAAAGCCCAGCTTTATTAAGGTACTGGATAGGGTTCAGGCCTGGGTTCAAATCTGGGCTCTGCCACCGGCTCTCTTTGTGACCTTGGGCAAATCCCTTAATCTCCCTATGCCCCAGCTCCCATCTGTAAAATGAGAATAATGATACTTGAGAGTCAAAAGGTGGTGGAAATTCTTATTTAGAGTTAAGCTTTTTGAGGCAGGATTTGGTTAAATAATAACAGTGCCATGAGGAGCCACCAGGGAGAGCTAGAAGTGTCCTGGGAGTCTCTGACAATAGAGAGAGATCTATGGGATCAGACTTTTCTTTTATGACAGTGAAAAAAGTGTTTCTTAGTTAGGATTTACCCTGAAGATAGTGTCATGTTAACATCTGAGCTGGCTGGGAAATTTTCAGCAAAACAAATGGAAAATACCCATTTGTTGAAGTAGAAACCTGTCTGATTCAACTAAACTTTCTCTGGAAGGTTTCCTGAGTCTGGGATGGAACGTAGAGAGAGAGACAGACCCCATAATAGCCAAGAGCCTGGTGGTTTGGGCACTCACCTGGGATATGGGAGACCAGGTTCAAGAACTTGCTCTCTCTGATTTGGGTGAGTGCCATAACCAGTGGGCTACTGGCTAGTCTCAGGTTTCTCTCGTTCTCTCATTTTTAAATGGGGAAAGATCTTAGTTTCATCCTGATACGAAACCAAATGCCAGAATGGAATTCTCTTTTTCTGGCCAGCCCGAGTTAATCCTTTCCTACGATTCACTTGTGAAGGAGAAAACTCCCTTCTTTCCCTGCATGGCTGGGAGGGAGAAGAGCACTTGCCCAGGTGCTGAGATACAGCAGCTCAGCTCTCTGGTTCTGTTTTTTGTGTCACAGCCTTCAAGGCCGCTGTCCTGATCCAGAGATGGTATCGACGCTATGTTGCCCGGCTAGAGATGCGCCGAAGGTGCACGTGGAGGATTTTCCAATCCATAGAGTACTCCTGTGAGCAGGATCAGATCAAGGTACGGTGCTAAAGAGAAGGAGAGAATGGAAGCGTATGCCCTCTGTCGTTGTCGTCTTCATAATTCTTATCGGGCATAGTGCTTTGCAGACCCACACAATCCTTTCCCAGAGAGGAAGGCCCTGGGATGAGACTTTGGAGGCCTGGGTTCAGTTCCCAATTGTGCAGCAGACTTTCTGGGCGGCCTTGGGCAAATCACTTACTTATCCTTTGTGCCTCTGTTCCCTTTCTGTACAATGGGAATAATACAACTCCTGTTGCCTGTTTAAATTGGAATCTTTTTAGAGCAGAGACTATGTGCATGTACAGGGCCTTGCACATGCCATCTTTTAGCATTTTATCTAAATCAAGTGGGCCCTGATTGGGTTGAGGCCCACTTAGGAGCAACTGCAATAAAAATTGAGCGGTGATGAAGACAAAATACAAGACCCACTGTATGTGTGTGGGCGGAGGGGAATGGATGAGACGAGGGGAGGAGAAGGGTGACTGTAGGATCATGTGGTAGGTAGGTGAGTAATAGGCATATTTAGAGACTTCGACAATTGGGTTTTAAATATAGAGGAATTTTTTCGCAAGCTTCTCTGTTCCCCTTGCTTATGTTTGTTCTCTGTTCTGCCTGAGTAGGCATGAGCTGCATGACACTTCCTGCCAATGAGCAGGTGGCATCTCGAGGCTTTTGTGGTAGACATCTGAAAGCCGTTTCTGTGGCTCCTTGGCAGGGAAAGTTGTCTCCTGCAATGGAATAGCAGCTCCTGATCTACTGCCTCCTTTGTTTATATTTCATACTTGGTATTAGTTAATGTCTGTTTTCTGGTAAGGTGTTGACATCCATATGGCTTCCTAGCCCCCTTCTGGCTCTTTTCACGTTCAGGGCCGGCTCCAGGCACCAGGCAACCAAACACATGCTTGGGGCGGCACCTGGTAAGAGGCGGCCAATCTTGGGGTGGTGGGAGGTCGGGGGGGGGGCGGCGGCGCAGCGCGGCATTCCACATGGCGCTCGGCGGGGGGCGCTCCGGCTGTGATTTCTTGTTTTCCGTACCCCCACCTGCAAACTCCCTTGAAATAAGGGAGTGGAGTGAAGCAAAGGTAGTAAGGAAAGGCCTGTCTTTTGCATGCACTCCAGAAGCAGTTATAAGGTAATGCTCATCTTCAGCCTGATCCAAAGGCCATTGACATCAGTGGAAAGATTTGCACTGTCTTCACTGGGCATTGGATGAAGCCCTTTATTCTTGGTCTTCCAGGGCCAGATTTTTTTACTGTTCTATACCCAACATGCTTCCAGTGGGCTGAACTCATCTGAAAATCTGGCTGTTAACAATTAGCATTAAATTGGAAAGATGGTTAATTAAATATCATTTGACACAATGTGTAATTAATTAGTGGAACTCTCCACAGGGGGATATTTTGAGGCAAATGGCTCGGCAAGAGTAAAAAAAAGTTTGGTCTTTTATCGGAATAAGAGCAGCATCGGTAGTTTCATTGCCCAGGGTAGAAATGAGCAGGACTATCGATCCACCGGCTTCACAGTATAAATTAATAGCCACCTAGAGCTCAGGGAGAATTCCCACCCCCCCCCAGGATGTAATATTGCGCAATTGGCTGCATTTTGTGGGTTTTACATCTTCCACAGAATTATTTTACATTGGCCTCTTTGGGAGAGTGGAGACTGGTCTATGTAGACCACTCTTCTGCTCCGCAATGACCGGATTTGCTGTGTATGCAAAGGAGGTTGTGGAGGCTCAGGTGAAAAGAGGAACTGTCTTCTGAAGAACACGCCGTGGTGGAGCTTTTAAGGCTTTAGCTCGTGTCTTAGGGTGAATAACATGGCGCTCCTTCTTGTCTTCTACAGCTTCACAACTTCTTCAGCTACCTTATGGACCACTTCACACCAAGCAGCAGCAAAGAGAGTAAGCCTGTGTATTCCATACATAGATATGGTACTTGTGGCCCTGAAAGCTGCATGCTCAGTGCAGAGGGTGGAGAGGGAGGTGGACTCACATGGTTCAACGCCGACACTTCCAGCTGATTAAGGAGTGACCTCACGGGGATCTGAAGGGAGACCTGTCTAGATGTCAGATGCACCCATGACTACAATGCCTGCGTTAGAGGGACCGGGATTATAACGCAGGCCTCAGGAGTTTGAAGTGGGGTCAGGAGTAAAATAGAGAGATCCCTTGGGGGCTCTGGAGCAGCCACGACCCCTCTAGAAGTTGGAAGGGGGAATAAAAGTACACATCCAGAATATTATTGTTATAAAGGAGCTTGTCATTGTCAGATGTTCCCTAACTACAATAATCAGGGTCCTGTGGATTCCATAATTCTGCAGCTGCAGTCTCCCCCCTTGGAGAACTTGCTCCAGAATCTTAATTTTAAGTTTCTAGCCCTCATGCTTGTGGCAAGAACTGTAAAAATATGACTGCAAACCAATGCAGTGCTGCCTTCCTGAGTTGATAGACAGCCTGAAAACAATAGCTCTAAGGGGTCTGGACTTCCCAGTTTCCCCCAGTGGTGTGTTAACTCTAACTATACAGGTAACATGTCAGCATTAACTATTTCACTGCTGATCACTTTAGCAAATACATCCAGCTGATGTGCTTATCCCATCATCTCAAAGTGCCTCTCTTGCTTAACTGGGTGCCGCAACTTTTTCTCTACAACATGATTCTGTATTGTCACTACAAAATACATTTGGGCTACACTGAAAATCTGGATACAGAGTAAAATACATTGACTATTATTTCAAAATAAATAACACAAGAGACCCTGCCCTGGTTATACCATTCATTTTTCACATTTAATTCTGCGGGGGGAAAACACAAAAAACTCACCACAGACTGGCTGCACCAAAATGCTGCAGAAATCAGGAGGGCTTTCAGAAATGCTTGCCACAGAGCATACTGGGCCTTGCCTACATCTAGTCCGAGTCATATCTAGAGCTGCTTGGAAATTTTTTGTTGAAATATTTTTTTTCTGTGGGAAATCCCATTTTTGTCAATATTGAAACATTTAAAAAAAAAATATTGATTTCAGTGAAAATTCCTGCGGAGAGAATAATTTTTTTTTTCAAAATTTGAAAATAATTTCATTTTGGAAAATGTCCGAGTTTCCTTTCAGATGTCTGAATTTCATTTTGGAATTTCAAAATGAAAAGTTTCCAAAACCTCAAAGTTTTCAGAATCCGTTTTATGGGAAATTTGAAAAATGGTTGTTTTCATTCTGCCATTGGAATGAAAAGAAATTTCAAAATGTCAAAATTTCTTCCATGCAGCAAATTCTGAGTTTTGACCAGGTTGAGTTCCCTCCTCTCCTCCTCATGCAGATACAATCTAGTTTCTAACCAGATTATGTGCTTTGGAATCAAGACTAAGGCCTTGGCTACACTTGGCAATTCACACCGCTGCGAGAGCTCTCTCGCAGCGCTGCAAGTACTCCACCTCTCCGAGGGGAATAGCTTGCAGCGCTGCGAGCGAGCGTGCAGCGCTGCAGGCTCTGATTACACTGGCACTTTACAGCACTGCACTCGCTGCACTGGGGGGGGGGAGGGGGGCGTTTTCACACCCCTGAGCGCAGCAAGTTGCAGCGCTGTACAGCGCCAGTGTAGCCAAGGCCAAAAATGTTGAGAGGAGCCTACTGAAGGGTTGTTCTCGAATACCCCCAGGCCTGATAATCTTTAGCAAGTCATTGAAATTACACATTGGGCCCAATTACCCTTTTTTTTTTAAACTCCACCCAGGGGACTTCATTAGCCGCATGTTGACGGAGGAGGAAAGCTACAAAGACACAGAGCTGGAAAAACTCTGCGACTATGAATCTGTAGAGGTGCCAGATTCCTACACTGGACCCCATCTCTCCTTCCCACTGCTGCCTGATCATGCAACTGCCTTACTAGAAGCTTTCAAACAGAAACATGTAAGTACCCCCAAAGGGGGACTGTAGTGGTTCCCTCTCTTTGCACTGCCATGGAGGTGGGGTGGTAGAAGGATAATTCTAGGGGGTGATCTGCCTCTTTTTTCCCCCCAAATATGTGGTCAGGAATATGGAGGGGAAATTTTTGAGAACATCGCCTTCTTTTGCTCCACAGACCCACAGAATCTACATGTGATTATTCTGGAGGCTGCTGACCAAAAAGGCGAACAGAATGTTAGGAACTATTTGGAAAGGAATAGAAAACCAGACAGAAAATACCATATTGCCACTATATAAATCCATGGTGCACCCACATCTGGAGTAGTGTCCAGTTTTGGTCACCCCAGCTCAAAAAGGATGTAGTGGAACTGGAAAAGGTTCAGAGAAGGGCAACAAAAATGATTAGCGGTATGGAACAGCTTCCATATAAGGCGAGATTAAATAGATTCGAGCTGCTCAGCTTGGAAAAGAGACAGCTAAGGGAGGATATGTTAGAGGTCTATAAAAGCATGATTGGTGTGGAAAAATAACAAGTGTTATTTACCCTTTCCCAGAGTACAGAAACCAGGGGATACCCAATGAAATTAATAGGCAGCCGATTTAATACTGTACAAACCAGAGGAATTACTTTTTCACAGAGCATGCAATTGTAGAATGCGTTGCCCTGGGAGGGTGTGATGGCCAAAAGTGTAACTGAGATTAAAAAAAAAAAAATCAGGATAAGTTCATAGATCATCAGTGGCTATTAGCCAAGGATGTAACCCCATGCTCAGGGTGACCCTAAACCTCTGGCTGCCAGAAGGTGGGAGAAGACTGGGTGGATCTCTCCAGAATTGCTCTGTTGTTTACGCTCCCCCTGAAGCCCTGATACTGGCCACTGTCAGAGACAGGATACTGGGCTAGATGGACCATTGGTCTGACCCAGTGTGGCCGTCCTTATATTCTTACGTTCAAATTTTTGGCCTGTGTAAATGGGCACTGCTCAGTTAAAATCAATAGAGTTGGCTCCATTGACACCTGTAGAGACTTTGGCTTTACATATTTATCCCTGTTTGAACGGAGAGGTGAGCACCTGTTCCCCAGCGAAGCCCTCTTTGTCAACTGATCTAGGAGCAGCTTTGAAGGGACATCCATTCTCCTTGGCTGGAAGATGGAAGCTATTATGCGTATAAGAAGCACACGGGATCTTTCAGGGGAAAAGGCAATACACCGTGTTTATCGAAGATACAGCAATTAGCATATGCACTCAATCAGACCTCCCCCCCCACTGTCCTGCCAGTCGATGTTATCGTTACCAGTTCAGAGTCCGGATCAATTTAGTGGCCAGCTAGATTGATCACGGGTAGGTAGGAGCCGGGTTCTGTCGGTCGCGACACGATGCTCCAGGGAAGGCTTGGCAGGACGAACTCGAAGTTTCATGGCAAGGCACCCTGTTTATATAATGATTTTCCTTCATTGGGGACCAATGAGTTTTGCACCTCATGCTGTAATCAATTGTTATTTGACGAGTGCTTGTTTTTTTAAATTGTTTTTCTCATCCTTTATCTTGTTCTTTCATCAAGTCTCTCAGGGAGTTACCCCAGGCTGGTTTTGATCACAGCTATCTTGTCCCCATTGATAGGTGCCTGTCTCATCTTTAGAGTCGTCAATCTGCCCTCTTCTAACATTTCAATAGGGGTGTGTTGCAGCCTCCTGGCACCCTTGCGTCTGTCCTTGGTTCCTCCCTAGAACATCTGAATTGATTTACACAGAATGTTTTGAACAGGAACATCAAGTTGCAAAGCAAAAGAAAAACAATCATGGCATTCTTTTACTTATTTTAAAGTGCTAAACCTACAACAAAGTGGTGACCCTAAAAGGTTTGTTACTGCCTTGAAATCAGCCCAGACACAGATTCTGGCTGATGCATCTCTACCAATGGCCCATTAGGCCATTCCTTTCTGCTATTCAAAAAGGGTGGCTGGCAGGATATGGTCAAATCATACATCAATACATTTAATATATGCTACATTATTATTCTTTATCCTTCATTCTAAATTATAGAAAATACAAACATAAAATCCTACTACTACATGTTCCCCTTTTGACCCCCAAGAACAATTCTTGAGTGGGTCATATTTTATACAACTGTTTCATAGCAATATAGTGAGAGGCAATTCGAGCTTGTGGTTGTAATTTAACAAACATTCTTTTTGTCCAGCAGCACATACAACACATTCCTAGCAAGCAAACACAGAACAATATTAACACAACTAGTAATGGGTGAAACATAATAGACAATGTGCCCTTAGAGGTCGGGGACCAGCCTGTAAAAACATCATACCAGTGATAGGCTGTCAATTCTTTTTCAGACCTAGCAATTTTTAGCATGTCTTCATTTGCATGTAATATTTGAATGACACGCTTCCCTATATCGCTCTGTGTTTATTGTAAAAACGGAGTTACCTTTGTTTCTGACAACAAGCGATCAATTAGATCGTGCCAATCCAGGCCTAGGGTAACAGAGAAATTAACCGGGATGGCGGTTATAGTGCACTGTGCTTCATCTATCTTTGATAAATAGTACGTGTGATTGCTAGTATATAATACACGGGCATTACATCTACATTCATCCACCGGGGGTTGGCTAATACTTGCATCTTCCCAGAATACTGGTTCCCAGGATGTAACACACACACATTATCCATTGTACAAAACACGTGTCACATTTTCTAGTTCGTCCCATACACATGTTCCCAAGGATGTGTCTTTGCTGCATGGTTCTGTGGTGACAGGTAGGGACAAGCACACCCATTTCTGAGGGCTTCACTCCGTACACCCTCGGGTGTCCAATAATTTCTTCTCTTTCCCAGCCCACTGACCCATAACCCGGGGTAGCCAAAAGGATCCCATGGTCAGTTTTGGGAGCGGGCTCACTTTCCATATTTCTGTCTCCACAGACTGGGGGTGAGCAATATTAACAATAATTTCACCTAATAACAAATCAGGCTTAACCATGCTGGAAACATATTGCATCCATTCATGTTTGTAGGTGTCAAACAAGGACCTCTTCCGTTATTTTAAAAGATGCGTTAATACCTGAACATTCCCAGATATTACCCAAAACATTTCGTGTTCAAGTGATGCTAAACTAAGAATTTGCATCTCAGTAGATCCTATGGCCAAGGCAGTTTTATTCCCTACTTCTGTTTGTTGTTTATACAGGAGCCAGGAGGTGGTGTTCCGCCACCACCACATATTCCATGTTGCTTTTAGGTTTCCCTGCCCTATTTGTACCAAGTCCACAGTAGTATCTGCCTGCTTGTGAATGAGACTAGCTTGCAGTTGTGACAAGGAACTTAACTTATTCTTAATTACCTTCAGGTCTACAGTATTC
Source organism: Trachemys scripta elegans (assembly GCF_013100865.1). Classification (NCBI taxonomy): domain Eukaryota; kingdom Metazoa; phylum Chordata; order Testudines; family Emydidae; genus Trachemys; species Trachemys scripta. Next base: position 12,659,707 of record NC_048302.1, read on the forward strand.
ATAATTCCTGCTCCAAATTCAACTCCTCCTAATATGGTGTCAACTACATCTCGTTTTGCTCGGCCATTGGGGTGTTGATGTGTTTTTATCCAGGCCGTTATAATAGGAAGGGAGTAGGGTGAACATTTGGGTTCCAATTTAGACACGTTCAACTGAGTCCAATCCATACCAATGTTTATTTTTATTAATAGTGGATTTAACAAGACTTTTACTGGATCACTTTGAGTCGCAAACAATTTTGGTTTCTTTATCTTAATTGGGATACCTCTTTTGAATGCATAGTTCCTGGTCCAGGTTCTGGTGCATGTGTCCGGGAACCACAGGCTCAATTTACTATGGGGTATTGGACAGTATCCCACAATAACTGTTAGTATTGTCCCTGTCTTAACAGGCTCATCCCATTGATATGGTAATCGTGGGTAGCTGGAACACCATGTGGTATCCCCATAGGGACCTTCTATTTTAACCCCTATTTCCCAGTGGTTTGGCATTCCTGTGGTGTTTATAAGGTGAACCTTAAATCCCACTTCCCCATCCCAGGGATATATATAGGTATTTCCTAAGGGTTTTAAGAGTTGGCTAGCATTATTATCGTACCATTCCATGAGGATCACAGGTAGGACTCCATGATTGGTTGGTGGGGAGTGAATTATTCCTTAAAGATTGGCTTATAAGGAGGGCTGCATCTTCTCCCATGATTGCTCTAATTATCTGGGCACTAAAAGTTCCCAGAGGCAGGTAAACACGCCAGACCTTACACTGGAGTCTCATTTTCTGTGGATTAAAATTGTGGTGGTTAAGCGGCGCCTTGTGCTCAGGCTCTGGGATGTCCTTTTTTGCAAAGTTTCAGAGTAACAGCCGTGTTAGTCTGTATCCGCAAAAAGAAGAACAGGAGTACTCCTGTTCTTCTTTTTTGCAAAGAATTCAAACATCAGTATTTATGTAAACAGTTTAATTTGTGAAACATGTACCCATTTCAGTTTTCCTCTTTTTCAATGCGGTATACCAATGGGCTAAGGCGGTCCACTATGGAGTAAGGGCCTATCCACTTTGATTCCAGTGATTGAACCTTTTTCCCATTTTAAGGTACATGACTTGGTCCCCTGTTTCCCACAGGGCTGCCTTTATGGGCCTTTGGTTCTGAATTTTGTTGTTCATGTGTTCGATGGCCTGATTAACCCTATACTGGAGGTTGGTTTTATCTTCTTGTAACTGTTTGAGCCGTTGAAAATAATCATGCTGGGTTAAATTAGAGCTCTCTTCTTGACCCTGTACTAGGTAACTAGGATCAATCATTAGGTGCACTGGATATCCAAACAGAATTTGAAAGGGTTGAATTTTTGTCCTTAATCTATTACTGCTGCGGTAGGCAGCCAAAATCAGAGGCAGTTTATCTGGCCAGTTTTTCCTGTGTGATTTACTACCTTCCAGAGCGCTTCCTTAATAGTGCGGTTCATGCGCTCTACTTGGCCTGAGGCCGGTATGGTATATGGAGCTTCTGTTTAGTTCCCAAGGTTTGAATCATTATTGTAAAGATTTCTCCTACAAAGGCTCCTCCATTGTCAGAATCTATTATTTCAGGGGTGTCATATCTACATATCTAGATACTACCTCATTAAAGAACTTTTTGGCCAACACCCTGGTGCTGTTATTTTTAGTGGGAAATGCCTCCACCCATCCTGAAATGGAATCAGTTATTACTAATAAGTACTGGAATCCTTGGCAGTTTATCAATAAAATCAATTTGAACCCTGTGCCATGGCCCAAGCCTTCGTTGGTGCATCCTGTGTTGTCAGTGCGGAGGACAAGCCTTGTCCTGAGTGCACCACGCACCATTTCGCACCCACGTTTTAACATAATCTTCCATACACTCCCATTCTGCTACTTGCTTTAGCCTTCTTAAAGTCCCTTTCACCCCTTCATGCATAAACTGATAGGCTACAGTAAGTAATTCCTGTCTTTCTATTTTTCCTGGAACTCGGTTAGGGCTGTCTGTAGCGCCATCTGTTGGCTCAGATGTGTCAGCACAGACGTTCCTTTCCTGACCTCTGATTACAACTGCTATGTCATGTTGTCGGGCTACTGTATCTACCCGGTTATTCCAGCTGGCCTACATACCTGTTCCTATACTGTGTGCCTTTACATGTCATACCTTTAACTGTTGAGGGTTCTTTGTTACCCACTGGTAAATCCATTTCCATTCCTCTGAATATGCAATATCCTTTCCATCTGCTGCTTTCCACCCGTTCCTATACCAATCATGTATCCAAAACTGTATCCCCTTCACACAAAAATTACTGTCAGCATAAATATACACGGGCCGTGGGGAATTTTAATATTGCCTTAAAACCTGATAAATTGCATGGCGTTCGGCATGCTGAGCCAATCCATGGTCTAAATGTCCCTGAATGACTTCCTCTTCTAAGATAATGGCAGCGTATTTTACACATCTTTTCCCTTTTACTACCATTGCACTCCCGTCAGTAAACCAGACGTGCTTTTCTTGCCCTGCGGGATCTAACTCTTCCAGTGGGGGTGCCTCTACCAGGACAATTCTTTGCTCCAGAGTGACCTCTGGACATTTATGCCGGTTCCCTTTTTCAATTACGGCATGTGTTAGCATGTCCGGCTTGGACGCCGGTTCTGTGGTCACCCCTCTATTAACTAAGATAAGCATCCATTGAGCCATTCGGGTGTTTGAGACTTTACCTCCCTGACAAAATGTACTTGAGAGGAGTGGGGGGGCTTTGGATAGTAATAGGGGCCGTTCCCGTTGGGGGCTCAAAAGATTGTACTGCACAGATGGCTGCTAGACACGTTCACAGAGGTCAAAATTTATTTCTGCTCCTTGTAATTTCCTGGATTCATATGCTACTGGCACTAGCTTTCCCTCTTCATTGGTTTGTAATAGTGTGGCAGCCAAGGCCATGTTATTAGCCGCCAAACGACTAACCAAAGGCTGTGATTCGTCAGGGAAACGCAGGGCTGGGGCTGTGAGAGCCTTTCTGTTTTAGCAGGGTTAAAGCGGAGTCCTGCTCTTCTCCCCATTCCCATTTTGTCTTTTTCTTTAGCAGTTTCCACTATGGGTGAGTGATTTCAGCATATTTTATAAATGTGTGGTCTAAGGAAATTGAATCCTCCTAGCAGAACACTTAAAGAGTGAGCGTCGGTAGGGGCTGGCATTTCTACCAGGGCCCTGACCTTCCTCTGATCTACCTGTCTCCCTTCTTGTCCAGTGACTGCGCCCATGTATGTAACCTGAGGTGGCACCAACCAAACCTTGTCTAAGGCTACTTTGAACCCCATTTCCTGACTTCGTGCCAAAACGTTTTCTGTTAGTGTTTGCGTTTGCACCTCAGTTTCCCCAAATATCAAAATGTCATCTACATCTGAAAACACAAAAGGCCTTTCTTGTGGAGCCAACTGGCCTAGCATATCCACAACATGCCGAGGGGCAATAGCTGGGCTGTTGTGACATCCCTGGGGCAACCAACAAAAGGTCCGTTGTTGCTCCTTTATTGTAAAGGCAAACTGATCTTGTGAGTCCGGATATAGGGGGATGGCAAAGAAACACTTGGCCAGATCAGTAACTGAGAAATATTTAGATGTGGTTTGCACTGTTTGTATGACCTGTGTCATCATAGCCACAATAGGGGCCATAGGGACGGTGCCCTTATTGATACTTCTATCATCAATTGTTAAACGCCAGGACTGGCCGTCTGCCTTTACCACTGGTCACACGGGGGAGTTAAAGGGTGAATTCGTTTTTCGAATGGCCCCCTGTTGTTCTAATTCCTGGATGGTTTGCACCAACTGGGCCTCTGCCTCCCTTAGGTAGGAGTATTGTTTTTGGGGAGGCACACATTCCCCAACAATCTTAACACAAGCATTAATTTTACTGCAATCTGTTTTCTTTTGAGTCCATACTGAGGGGAATTTCAAGCGCCACTTTTCAGCTTGTGGAGCTGTAAGTGCGGCTACTGGTCTATCTCCCACTTTTGTTAACGTAACATCCTGCCCAATTTTTCCTGAATGGGGACGGGGAATTTCTAACTTCCAAAGAGTATCTCTGGGCATATCAATCATCACATTGTTTTTGAACAACCAGGCAGATCCCAGAATAATTTCATCATCCAATCGGGAGTTTGGATCAAATCCCCTAATGTCTCGAACCCTTGAAAAGGGGACTTGGGTTCATTCCCACCTGAGATTAGGTTTCCCTTGAATGGATTTCAAAGCTACCTGTTTTAGTCTTTTTCCTGCTTTTGGGGTTGTTTTGATTAAGGATACAGTGGCTCCTGTATCTATTAAAGCTAGTGTAGGGTTATATCCACCCTGCTGAATGTTCACACATGGCCATCCCGCGGGATCCCAGGAGACTTTGCCTATGAACCTCCACCTCTGTGCCCCTACTGGTGGTGGGGGTTCCCCATTCAGTAGGCCCCTCTATTCTTGCCCCAGAAAAGGGAGTGGGTCCGGGAAGCATTGCAGCGAGGAAGAAAGGGGTGGTATACTAGGAGTTACGCTAGCTACCTCTTTTGGTGGGGTTTGCAACTTCATGGCTTCCCTGACTAGTTCTAATGTGGGGACCCCGTGCTGCATTAGTGTTCGCCAGGCTATCCATCGAACCTCATTTTCCGTGTGCCCACCTCCCTCCTTTGATTCCTGAGAGGAGGCTGTCTGATATTGCCGGAGGTCAGGGTATAACCAATCTCCTTGTCGCCCCAGTTTCCCTGTCCATGGGATCGTCCTCTAGTATATCCTCTTCGGGACCCCGTGATTCCCTTTGTGCTGCTCTCATTGGTGTACGTAACAACTGGTTCTAATGCAGCTACATAGGCAGCTCTCTCTTTTTTGATAGCGGGCTGTGGTCCCGAATGCGTAGTTATTTGTTGGACCAAACCTCTTAGTTCCCCTAGGGGAGCTGGGCGACCATCTTGCCAAATTCCAAGTCTCTCGGAGTAGTAGGGATTAGGGAAGCAGCAGTCTCTTAAGGATTGTACGCTGAATGCCACTTTGTCCAGCGCTGTGGTGTTGCCCATCGGTGTTAAGCCGGCCATTATCTGCATCAGACCCCACCGGGTTAAATAATTCTTAGAGTCTTCATTGGGCTCTTGGGTTGCGGCTACGGCTTGTGCCATGAAATTGTGCCTGCCTATTTGCTCTCCAAAAAGTCCCATTAGAGTCAATATGCTATTGTTCTTGTCAACTCTAATCCTACCTAGGACCACCCCCGGATCTCTGAAGTCGCGCAGACGCCCATCAAGCGGCAGACTTCAATTGCGTTCATCTCTTCCCTTATTGCGAGCAAAAACGCATTAGAACACCATCTGGAGAAATTCCGATAATCCCATCTCTTTTATTGTAACTTCTCTTAGGGTATCTTTGAGAATGTCTAACGGGCTTTGTTTTCATTCTGAATCAGAATGAAAACAAATTTAAAACTCACCTAATTTCCTGTAATACAGGAAGTCTGGTTTCCGCCCAGCTCAGTTAACAAGGTGGTGGCTTCTTGGGGGGAGGGATAGCTCAGTGGTTTGAGCATTGGCCTGCTAAACCCAGGGTTGTAAGTTCAATCCTTGAGGGGGCCACTTGGGGATCTAGGGCAAAATCAGTACTTGGTTCTGCTAGTGAAGGCAGGAGGCTGGACTCGATGACCTTTCAAGGTCCCTTCCAGTTCTAGGAGATGGGATATCTCCATTAATTTCAATTTCTTGAATAATGGCAGTTCTCTGCGACTTTCTCCCTCAAGAACAGTGCTGGCGTCTCTACAAAGGCGTGGCTAGACAAACAGTGAGCATGCAGCGTGCAGCTAAATCTACAGTCCACTAGCCTGCTGTGCACTAAGTATCCATGTGGTGCCGGCTGCTGTGCATTCAAAGTCCCATAATGAACTTTGATCTACTCCACTTTGGAATAGGGGCAGGTCAGTGCTCACTGCGTGAGCAGGCAGGGTTCACTTGGACAATTAGTGCGCAGCAGGCTAGTGTGAGGTGGATTTACAACCTAGCTTGCCACGCACTAACTGTTCATCAAGATGTGCTCTTAGTTCAGCAGCATTAAATAAATTCTAGATACGTGTGCTGCACCTGGACACAAGGCAACACAAAGTCGCACTTTCTGAGGGGAAGACTAAAAATAAGAAACTCCTGGAGGAGACTGTTTTCCTACCTGGAATATCTGGGCTGTGGCTCTGTGGAAGCGAGGCAGCAAGGTCTAGTGGATAGTGCACTGGACTGGGAGTCAGGAGTCCTGGGTTCTGTCGCCGGCTCTGTCACCAGACTGGCGTGTGACCTTGGGCGAGTCACTTCCCTTCTCTGTTGCTGTTTCTGTCTCAGCCTGTGCCTGTCTTATCTGTTTAATTTGTAAGCTCTTCCCGACAGGGACTGTCTCTTCTGTGTATGTACCGTGCCTAGCACAGCAGGGTCCTAATCTCTTGGAGCTTGTAGGTGGTAACAGGTAACCACTGGCACAGCTGCCCTGGTCCTGTGCCACAACACACTAGCTCTCACTGTCTCTCGGCGGGCCAGATTTTCAAACATGTTCAGGCCCCAGCAGCTCCCATTGCTCTCAGTGAGAGGCGTTGTTCAAAATCTGGCCCCTAGCATACTCCCACGTAGAAGAATTGCAGCTAGTCCTTCCTAACTTGGCTACTGCGATCTCAGCTGGGCTGGCCCATGTAAGCAGTCCAGGTCTCCTTTCCCCCTGGACCTCTCCTGGACACCCCATTACCAGCAGTAGCACGTTAGGTGGCCCTTTCCATTTGGAAGTACCATGCTAACAGCTTGCCCAAGTCTGTTCACTTCTGCTCCCCGAACGCTGTCGTGTGGTGAACTTCCCACTCTAATTCCCTCGATTTCTCCCAGTAGCAGCTCCACGCTCATTATGTCTTAAAACTCCTGCACGAGACCAGGAGACATCTCATTCAGCTGCCAAACATCAATCATGTCTCCACCTGCTACAGCGAGGAGATCACCGTCTGCGGTAAGAGCGCTCGAAAGGAAACCCCCTCGAACCTCCAGAACTAGCAGCCACGCACGTGGATGGTTATTGTTCTTAAATGCAAAAGAGTGTAGGCCAAATCCTGCTCTGTAATAGGTGTGTAACCCCAGTGAATGAAATGGTGGCGTATGTGTATAACAGAGCAGGATCTGGTGTTGTTACCTGTGGTGGTGTAGCTTCAAAATGGTATAGCTGGGTCTGTGGATGCAGTGGGACTGCAGGTTGGATATCAGTGCTCACCTTTACTTGCTGCATTCAAGTCAAATCAAACCGAACCGCTCAGCGTAAGGAGCTGTGTCAGTTGTATTCTGTCCCTAGTCTAGATCAGTTCAGCCGCTGGAATATAAACCGAGCTGCCCTGAGGCTTGGCCATGCACGCATATTGTGGTCAGTGAATCTAGTGATGCTAGTATTTAGGCTGCGATAGCTCTGATGGAACAGTAGAAGTTGTGGAAGGGAAGGGGGCTTGGGTGGGGGTGGATGCATTTTAATAAATGCATCCCATAATGCTCCACGAGAGCAGTTCAGGGGAATCCAAACCCTAAAACCCAGTTAATCATTAAGGAGAATGAGCAAGGTTTGTGGTGCATCCTAAAGTATTAGCGGCTTTATTTCATAGACCCGGTTTTTTACAGAAAGCGATTTAATGGCCGTCCCTTTTGTTAAGCGACAGCATGAACAGCTTTGCTTTGTTAAATATCAGGGAGGAGGAAAGCACGCCCTGAACTGAATGTCTTTTCGTGTGTTAGGAGACTTGCATGGCCGGCTGGATGACTTGTTTCTGATATTTTACAAGGTATGTACTGTGCTTTGCTAAGAGTCGCACTGGCCCGTCCTGCGGCCTTCACCCACCGATCGCAGTGGAGTGTTCTCCAGGATCAAGCTCTCAAAGCTGCCTTCTCACATTCAGCTCAGTGGGTTTGGAAATGGCTTCCCTAAACAAAAGCTTATCCCTGGTTGTTATTCCAGCTGTTGGTCTAGTTGTACGTTTTTTCCAAGACAACATCTGACTGTTTTCTTACCACTGGTTTGTATCCGTATGTGTAAAGTGATAGGAGGCTGCAGAGCAGATAATGGCCAAGACGCTCAGGTGGGGTAAATGGGTGCGGACATCAATTGAACTACAGCCATTTGGCTCACCAGAGGAGTTGGCCAATTGTATCATCAACCTCCTTCTGCCTAATCCTTTACAATACAGTTAGCATTATACTGGCCTTAGAAAAGTCAAGGGGAGTTTTGTCATTAACACCAGTGGGGCCGGAATTTCACCATGGGGCACAATGACTAGATGACAATACTGGTTCTTTTCAGTTGCTGACGTGTATGATAAAGATGCTGTGAATCAGGGGAGCTGGAACACAGATATATGTATGGGTGGCGGTTCGGAGAACGCGGAGGGGAGGGATTTGCCATCTGTCCCCTTCTCGCTCTGTGGCATTTGTCTGTATTTCTTGTTTGTGTAGAACGGCCTTCCCTCCCCGGAGAAGTCCTATGTGTTCAACGGGGATTTTGTGGACCGAGGCAAACAGTCCATTGAGATCTTGATCATTCTCTTTGCCTTTCTCTTGGTGTACCCGAAGGAGGTTCATCTGAACCGCGGAAACCACGAGGACCACATGGTCAACTTACGGTATGGGCACAGACTGGGGGGGGTATTGGAGTGCAAGGTGCTTGTTATTAAACGGCTACTCAAAATCATCTCTTCTGTTTCCATCTAGCTATGGTTTCACCAAGGAGGTCATGCAAAAATACAAGGTAGGTTTGCTTTGAAATCTCACACGTTCTTTCCTGTGTCTGGCACGCACTTCCTGGTGCTTCACCTCCTCCTTCCTGCCCTTGTCTTTCTAGGTGCATGGGAAGAAAATTCTGAAGATGCTCCAGAATGTTTTTTGCTGGCTGCCACTGGCCACCTTAATCGATCAGAAAGTCTTGATTCTACACGGCGGGGTGTCTGACATGACTGACCTGGAGCTGCTGGCCAAAATCCAAAGGCACAAGGTACATCTTCTTTGTGGACCCCTTGAAATACAAAGGCACTGCTGGTTTGTGATTGCGAGAGCTTGTTTATTTCTGGTATCCTGGCCAGAGAGAATAAAAACCCAGAGCATGGCTTTGTAGTGGAAGCATGTTTAGATCCCAGCTTGAAACGGACCGATTTTGACTTAACTGAGCATGCGCACTAGGTGTAAAGCGGAGGAGAATAGAATAGCCTCTGGGTTTCTTTTCAGTGGGAAGAACGTAGTTTCTGTCCTGGGTTGTGATGGATTTTGACGTTGTTAAATGGATTGGCTGAGGCCGGCTCTGTGATCCAAAGGGGGTCCGTAATAAGGGTTAGGACTCTGTCCCCTTGCTCATGGATTGTTGCCCTCGGTAGCACCAGTCCCCTTGCTCTGCACCCCCCTGGCTTGTCATTTCTTTTTCAACACTGGGCTCGCGATGGTCTGGTGTGGGTAAGGCACTACAGTGAGACTCAGGAGATGGGGGTTCTAGTCCTGGCTCTGCCCTCGGAAGATTCCGGAGTGACCTTAGGCGAGTTACTTTCTCTCTGTGTGCCACGCTTCACCACACTTCCCTCCTGTGCAGGGGTTTGGGGAGGGCACATTTTCTTCTGAGGGATCCTGCTGTTATAACACCCACAAGATCTCTCCCTGTAACCCCACGCCCAGCCAACCCACTCTCAGCTGCTGAAACGCTCCGTAAGCTCCCTTGTAGCTGATCAAATCCTTTCCACATCCCCTCCAGGAGTCCCTGATCCTCCTCCTCCTTTAATCACTAAACCCTCCTCTTACCTTCCTCAAATCAAGTATCTTTTGCTTGTCCGGCTGCCAGCCCTTCCCACGGTTAGCTGGTTTGATTTCTATCCAGGTACTGACATGGGTCTCTTAATCATAGGATCTGAGTACCTCATAAGCATGCAAGGATTTTATCGTCACATCACCCCGTTCAACAGTGAGGCACTGCTCTCATTTTAAATATGGGGAAACTGAGGCATGGGGGGGTGACTTGCCCAAGTTCACCCAGCAGGCAGTGGCAAAGCTGGGAATAGAATCCTGTCTCCACTAGACCATCCTTCCCAGCAGTGCTAGCTCGGTTACATCCTACTTTGCACAGGACTCCACAACAGTTAGGGCCAGACCAGTAAGAGAGTATGATTAATCCCAATTTAACAGAGGGGGAAACTGAGGCCAGGAGTGCTGCGTGACTTGGCCAAAGCCACAAAGGTGGGGTTCATGTTGGAGCCAAGGTCAGAACTTGGGAGCTCCTGGTGCCCAGACCCACCCCCTATCTCTTTTTTTTCAGTTTGTTTCCGTGTTAAGGGGCAAAAAGAGAAAAGAGAAGAGTAGACACGTGGACTCCAAAGCGATAAACGGTGAGAGTCCTGTGGGTGTCAATCCTCCGAGGAGCAGTTCGTTCCCTGGCTCATGCCTCCAGCCTGGGCTAGCAAGCACTGCTAGCACGGCCAGCAGGACGGAGCTCTCCCAATGGGTCCGGCAGACGGTCCAAGAGGAGCTGGAGAAGTGCCGCAGGCAGGTGGGGTTCTGTGAGAATCCGGGAGACAAGGAGCTCACCTGCGCCAGCTCTGTTACCGTGACCGAGTCAGAGCTGGAGTCCTGTGAAACAAGCGAGTCGAGCCAAGAAGAGTGGAAGCAGGTGAGTTCAACCTTGTTTCATTTGAGTCTTAGAGAAGATTGCACTAAGAATAATTTAACTTTTGAGGGAAATTAAAGTCCTGGGAACTCCTCTTCTCCTTTTAATATGTTGTTGCTTGTTTACTTGTCTCTTTGGGGCGGAGACCGTCTTTTTGTTCTGTGTTTGTACAGGGCCTGGCACAGTGGAGTCCTGGTTCATGATGGGTTCCTAGGTGTTATGGCTATACAGAGCACGGTTGGGTGTTGCCACACCGTGGTATTGGAAATCTCTCAGTGCTTAGAGGACATGATACCTGTGGAATCTCAGATGCTCTGATGTGTGAAGTAAATGTTAAATGTTGACATTGCAGCGGCAACCACTGTACAGAGTCGTCATGTGTGTTTGATCTCTCAGATTGTAGATATATTGTGGAGTGATCCCATGCCTCAGGAGGGCTGTAAAATGAATATGGTGCGAGGAGGCGGTTGCTACTTTGGGCCGGATGTGACGGAGAAGATTCTCCAGAAGCACAGTCTGCAGTTCCTGATCCGCTCTCATGAGTGCAAGCAGGAAGGCTACGAGTTCTGCCACAATCGAAAGGTAGCTGGATAGGCCCATGCTAACGGGTCAGAGTTCAGGGTGTTGGAGTGCATTTCCTTACTATCACTTCGGGTTTCTTTTCAGTTTGGCTTTAACTCTGAATTTCTTGGAGTCTAATGGTGCTTTTGTTGATAACTACTGGACAAAGTGCCTGTACGGTTTTTACCCTGAAATTATTGATATGTGCTTTCCACCTTAAGTGAGTTTTTGGCCTGGGAATCTTGAACTAAGTTACGCTCCAGTTGGATCTGTCCCCAGACGCTGCCCCTGCACACAGACCAGCCATTGAAAAGTGCTGTATTTAGCAAAATGGAATCCTCTCTCCTTCATTACATAATTACCCCTGGGGCTTCCAAACAGATGTTCTGTTCAAAACTGTTTGCAGTTATGCCAGGTTTGAAAACCGCAACTGTGTTTAACGAGCAGACACAGGACCAAATTCTGCTCTCAGATACACAACTGTAAATCCAGAGTGACTTCACTGACTTCAACAGAGTTAGTCTGGATTCATAGCTGTATATGTGAGAGTTGAGTGTTGCCAAGAGAATTCAGTGGAGTCCAGTGACTTTAGCAGTGCACACAGAGAACATGTATCGTTTTCATTCTTCCCTTCCCAAACATTCTCCTTGAATTTCCTTTCCCCAAACAAGTTTTACTGCTCCTTGATCTGAGCTCTGATTGGTGAAGGTGGATTATCTGTGTGTATGACTGTAAATGCCTGTCCATTTTTTTCACTTAGGTACTGACCATATTTTCTGCTTCAAACTATTATGAGATTGGCAGTAACAGAGGAGCCTATGTGAAACTGGGGCCAGATCTGATCCCTCATTTTGTGCAGTATCAAGCTAACAAGACAGCCCATACGTTAACTATGAGACAAAGGCAAGACTTTCTGGCTTAGTGTTATCAATGGCATAAAAATACAAGGCTATTATAGTGTTAGCCATGCTACTAAGAGATGCACTTTGGATCATCAAATTCTGCTTTAGAAGTAAACCAGAATTGATTGATTAATCCAAAACCCCAGATATGAAAATTCCTGAAGTTTTGAGAAAGTTTGGATCTTGATGAATCAAGACTGGGTGTCTTTCTAAAAGATGTGCTTTAATACACACACAAGTTGTGTGCTTGGGACAGGAATTCCTGGGTGAGGTTGTGTGTGTTATGCAGAAGATGATCATAAACTCTTAATCGTGGGTCCATTTCCAGTCTTCCCTTGTCAATACAAAGTGTAACTCTTGCCCTTTGCAAACGATTTGGAAGTTTGAGTCGATCACTTCAGCAGCTGATCATCCAGCGTGTTGTAAGTGACTGATCTCATCTGAACAACCGAAACAAGTGCGGACAAACCATGCCATTGTCGGTGCATTAGGAATAACACGTGTGTCTATTCCTGGGACCAAGCGAGGCTCCTGAACTGATTTCTAGTTCTATGGGATGGTGGTGGGGAGTTTTGTAGCACTGGTCCTAGTGCTGTGATTCGTGTTGGGATGAGTTACACCAAAGCTAAGTGGCAGGGTATCGTGTGTAATCTGATGTGTTGCAGTTTGGGTTTAACTTGCCTACAACAAATGCTCTACGCTCATGCGAGAGAGATGGGTATGGCCCATGCGCGAATGGTCCAGCAGGGGCAGATGCTCCTTATCTCGCGCTCATGGGATGAGCTTTTTCAAAATCGCTGCGTCTCTTCTGCTTCTTCTAGGATCAGCAGAGTGGAGGAGTCAGCCTTCCGCGCGCTCAGGGAGAAGCTCTTTGCTCACACATCGGACCTCATCTGTGCATTTAAGGGCTACGACCAGGATGAAACTGGTAAGACTAAGCAAAGAAAGAGCTTCATGTGCACTAGCGGGCAGTGACAGGGTACCAGGTGGGTGTCCCTGGTGTAAGGGAGCAGACTGTCTACAGCAGGTGCGCAGCACTGGCTGACAATGGACGTAAAGCAAGAGTGGGAAAACTTGGGACTTGGTGTCCAGGTTGCTGCTGTTTGTCTCTTGTTAACCCAGGCTTGTGTGGGTGGAAACTTTGCTCTTAGGATGGGGAAAGATACCATATCTGTGCCTGTAGTGACATCTTCTCACCCCCATGTCCGCTGATCTAGCTGCACCTTGACTGGAGGAACGTCACTGCAGTGCAAAGTTGGAGGGGTGAAAATAAGGCTCTTTGAGGTCCCACGTAGCCAGTGGACGATGGGACGATATAACCAAAGGATTACTAAATAAGCAATGCCATTCTTTCCTAAGTGCGATTTCAGCCTCCGGTTCCCAAGGTGCTTTCATGAGTGTCCTTTTCAAACAGGTACCATTACACTGAGTGACTGGGCAACTGCGGTGGAGTCAGTCTTGAATTTAGGACTGCCCTGGAGGATGTTGAGGCCACAGCTGGTGCGCAGCACTGCCGGGGGCCTGCTGGAGTACAAATCCTGGCTGGATGACTTAGCTGTGGAGCAACGGAGCAAAGAGGTAACGAACGGTGCAGCATTCCTCAGAGCACAGTTGAAGGCTTGGACAATGCTTGGACTTGACCATCAAACTGACAGGGCCTGCAGATCCCATGCTGATGAGTGCATGAATGTGCTAGGAAAGCCTCGGTGGAGAATTTCTTCATGTAGGCCCCGATCCAAACCCCACTGAAATCGCTGGGAAGATGCCCATTGAGTGTTAGAGCAGGCCAATGAACATTTTATTCAAGTAGTTGTTAATTATGTATTTATTTCTATTCCTTTATTTGCTTAAACACTAGCAAGTTAATCCTTTAATCCTCACAACAATCCTGTGAGGTGGGTAGGAGTGGATTTGTGTTTCTTTTATTCGCATTTTTTTGGTTCGGGTTCTTTTCATGCCACAGGAAGCCACTTAAGGGGCTTAAAATTAGAAAAGCAAAGAAAAACTAGAGCTGGGGACCCAACTGGCCTATTTAGATCTAGATTTGGAATAAGCCCTAAAATGAGGTGTGTGGAAACCCAGCCCACTGTGAAATTCAGGATTGGATCCCAGTTTGGATTTAGAGTTGCTGAAGTTCAGGGCTTTTCCGATCCCAGTTGTAGGGATGTGGCTCTGAGACATTGTGTTTACGAATTGCTGGATTTAGGAATGGGCTCACTGCCAATCACTAAGATCGTAGCTGTAGTGCGATCAGCTATCTCAACACAAACCCACATGCACAGACATGCCCTCCTTCCGATACTATTAAGTGCTTACAGATGGGGGTCACACGGGGATGCAGAATCATAACCAGGAGGATCAAAATGTCAAGACAACTCCAAAAGATTTAGATCTGTCTACAGTTAAAATATGTAGTAAGGATTTCTAGGTGTTTCAGTTTGCAGCACAAGGTAACATGAAAGGGCGATTCTTTTTGAGTGTAGATGAATTGCTTTTGTTTATGCAATACAACTCGAATCACTATACAAAAGCCTGAAATCCCAGCTATGCTAGGACTAGGTAGTAAGTTTTAAGCATAAAAGGAAATATGTTATATCTTCCAGCACATACAGTCAAGCTTGCTAGAAACCATTTATCGAAACAGATCCAACCTGGAGACCATCTTCAGGATCATAGATAGCGATCATTCAGGTAAGGATGTGTTTTCTTCCCTCCCCCCCTCTCTATTTTGTTCCATCTCACTTTTAGGCTCACACTCGTATGTGAAACTGGAGGCAGTTTGCTCAATGGTTAGAACAAGGTCTTGGGAACCAAAAATGGCCCTGTGGTTCAGCTGAGGATGTGTCTAGTTCACTCTGTGGCTGAATCACTTCTTTGTGCTGTGAAAATGGGCTCATGTAGGCTCTCAGTGCAAAAGGGATATTACCTATGAGGATGACCCAGGAGATTTGTTCCCAGTTGTGCTATAGCTGCCTTCTGTAATGGCACATTACTTAAGCTCCAATTATGCACCATTAAAGACAATGGTAGTTTGGTCAATGATTTCCAGGAGTGTAGGATCCAGATGTACCTGTCTGTACATCAGTTTCCCATCTGTAAAATGGGGATACTACCTGCCAGGATCTTCTGAAACTTAGGCCTGGTCCACAGTAACCCCCCACTTCGAACTAAGATACGCAACTTCAGCTATGTGAATAACGTAGCTGAAGTCGAAGTACCTTAGTTCGAACTTACCGCGGATCCAGAAGCGGCAGGCAGGCTCCCCCGTCGATGCCATGTACTCCTCTCGCTGAGCAGGAGTACCGGCATCGATGGCGAGCACTTCCGGGATCGATTTATCGCGTCTAGACAAGATGCGATAAATTGATCCCAGAAAGATCGATTGCTTACCACCCAACCTGGAGGTAAGTATAGACCTACCCTTAATTCAGTAAATGGTTGTAATACACTGAGAGCATCAGATGAAAAGTGTGGTAGGAGTGTAGCATAATATGACGTTATCCTGGATAAGTTCACTAGAAAAGAAATGTGTAACTGTTTGAAGTTACATTTGATCTATCCTATTAGTTAATCCCTTGGGGGAAGTGGACAGCTAGCCAGCATCAACAATAATGGGTGAAGATTCAGACTTGTGCTCAGATCCCCTGCAATACCTATCCCATTATGTATGGCAAGCCCCAGCACCACAGTAAATAGAGCCATTTGAATTAATTTTTTATGCCACTAAATTATCTGTAAGGGGGCACTGTATCTTCTCCCCGCACTCCTGGTGCATCTCAGCTGTTTGGAGCTCCCTTCGTGCCACAGTGCATTAAACCTTTGCTTCATTTTTGCCTATTATCAACTTTGCATTAGTAATTATAACAATACTTTACTCTTCTCCAGCACTTTCTAAACATGTATTAATTTAGCCTCTACACCTAAGTGAGAGATGGAGTATTGTCACCAGTTTATACATGGGAAAATGAGGCACATGCAGTAAATGACTTCAACATCACGGAGTGCGTCTGAGCCAGGAACAAAACGTGGCTGCCAGTTCTATGCAGGAGCTGCACCATTACCTACCCCTGTGCTGCTGAAGGGGCAGGCTCAGAAGAGGGCTGCATGGCCCCTTGTGCACATTAGAGGGCAGCATAGGACTGTCCCTAAACTGAATTGCAAGTTTCTTCCCTGCAGGGCTCATTTCATTTGAGGAATTCCACCAGACCTGGAAGCTGTTCAGCTCCCACATGAACATTGAGCTCACAGATGACGGCATCAGTGACCTGGCCCGCAGCATAGATTTCAACAAGGATGGAAACATAGACTTCAACGAGTTCCTCGAGGCCTTCCGCCTCATTGAACACACTCACTGTGACGATAAAGCAGCAGCGATGGCTGTTAGTGGCTGCCCCAATAGCTAAGGAGTCTGAAATGCCTTTAGACTGTCTCCCAAGCTGCAGCAATCCTTCACAAACGAAGGACATGCCAGCAGCTCTGCCAACTTGTGGGGAAGTAGAACTGAGTTACATCTTACACATCTCAGCGTTGGCAGCAGTTACTGCCCCTGTTCCATTTTTTGGTATAATTGGCCAAATAGGTAAGTTGTACTTTCAAAGGAAATGGAGGGGATTTGTTGATCAATAGTGGGGTTTTCTAACACTCTGCAAGGGTATAGTGTAGCCTGTTACAGAAATGTCAGTAAATGGGGGTAAACTATCATTAAAGTTTGTGAAGTGAAATTATTAGGAATATCTACAATAGCTGAAGTTGTTAAAGTATCTAATGAAGTACAAACCTAAGAACAGGGTGCAGGAGCTTTGTTTTTTAAAGCCCAGAAGCAACCATTAATGATGAGCTAGAGTCTGATTTATACAAGTCAGGCCATCATGTGAAGTTTTAACTTCTGCATGATGCCCCCCCCCTCTCTTTTTTTAAATCCAGTCTTGCTTTAAAGACGTCAAGTGATGGAGAATCTGCCACAGCCCTAGGATAAGACACTCCAGTTGTTAATCACCTTTCTAGTCTGACTTGGTTTAGCTTTAGCTAGTAGATCTCTTTCTGCTAGAAAGAGTTAAAGTATCTATCTTGTAAGTTTAAGAGCTGCTATACAGGGTCAGGTAATTGACCCATCACCACTACCTAGTGCTGCAGCGGAAAGTGAAAACTTTCACATAACAGTACTTACACTACATTGTTCAAATTTTTTTGCTGTTACAGTTGGGACAAATCAAGGGCTAGATTCACCCAATCTTCACAAATGTAGTACCTCAGTAGGATTTGCTGAATAATGGAGGCAATATTTGACCCTGAATTTGCAGAGTGTAATGGTATTTACCAAGGAACTTTCACCTTGTTTGGGAACCCAAGAAAGACATCTGTCAGGTTTGAGTCATTTCTTATTATAAAAAATTACTTCAAATGCTGTATCTAGAGTAATGCAAATATAATGCAGGGGAAGAAGTCAAGCAAACTTAATTTCTTTACAGTATGATGCTTGGGAGATTTTTTTTCTAGCACAAGTCTGCTGTATTTCTGGATTTGTTAGTCACAAGTGCCTTTTTACAATATTTGACAAATCTCCAAGTAACTATCTTTCCAAAGAATGAACAATGCTGTATGTAACTTATTACAAATAAAAAGGCAACAAGATAAAGGACACAGTTTAAAGTAGACATTTTATTCTATTTTCTGAATAAGCAAAATGATATAAAAATATAGCCTTGCAGTCCAAAAAAAGTCACATTGCACTAATAACACTAAATCCACAACTTCCCCCAGCAAATATTAAACATGTTTACAGTGTAATGCACAAGTTTGCAACAGCCTAGTTGTTTTTGTATGCATAATTTTGTGATGTAGATTCCTTTCATGTTTTTACTCACTGCAAAAATGAAAACTTGAAAGGCAATATTACCTTAGCATTGCATGGAAGAACAATGCTGTTGTAAAAATGTACAATAGTACATAACTTTTGTAGTAGAACAGTATCTGAACAGATTGTTTCTTTTAAGAAAGCATATACAGCTTTATAAGTCTAAACCTTCCAAAGGTCATCAAGTTTGAAAAGCATGGAAGAGTCTTTGCTAGTCCAAAAGATTACAGCAGATACCAAATTTCTGAAAATCCTATACTAAGATATGCATTTTTTTTAACCTGGTCAGTTTCAGGCTTTGAAAGTGAACCCTGAAACAAAGTAATGCATTTGATACCCCCTAACAATGGGTTATGACAAGTCAACTGAAGATTCCTCCTCTGATAGGGATGCTCTCATTCAATCCATGTTCTATTAGTTTTATATCTTCCAGGTCATCTTTTATTATGCTAATCAAATGACTCAGGCCTTCTTGTTGCTGCTTCAAATGCTAGAATAATACAAGAAACAATTCAGCTGCAGCATTTATCATACAAAACTACAGGTCAGTCCACTACTTGATGTTTAAAAGATCAGAACAGGTTTATCCCATTTAGAACCTCTCTAAAATAACTTCAAGTTACTATAACAGCTAAGTTTACTTTTTGAAAACTAAACTACTTTACGTGTGCCAAATAGAATACATTTTCATGTTTACTACTGTCATGCCTGAAGGCCTGTGAGCTCCTAACCAAAAACATTAAACTATTTGAGTTCACTCACGCTTTGAGCGGTTTGGAAAAATGCAGATTCAATTCAACTTTTGCCAAAACAGCGCAAGTTCCAGGGTTGACAGCACTGCTGCAGAGAGCATGGAAGACCCAGCTGAAGTTAATGGATTCTCAGCCCTAGGACCAGCCCCATTGGCTCTCTGGTGGACCAGGGAGCCTGAAGTCCTAGGACTGATTTTCCAGGATCTGCACTTCTGGGTAGCCCCTGCATGTGGACTGCTTGGGGTACCACAGGAAAACAACTTCACTGCACATCAGGATTGCACAGAACTGAGCTCTTAGTATTTGCTGGATGCTGAATTTCCTCAAGAGGCATGCTGAAACTTCAATTCCAACACCACTGTTTTCCATCTTATTTATAAGCTATGCACCCTCCACCCAAGCAGGCTGGTGGAGAAGTCTGCAGGCAGTTCTCCCCAAGGAATACTTACTTGCTTGATTTCTTGTAAGAGATCTGCATCAATGTAGTACCTCTCTTCAGCCCTAACTGCTCCAAAATGATTTTGCATCCTGATCTGAGACATCAGTTCATTTAGTCGACCCTAAAAATAGATGGGAATCACATTATTAGGATAGAAAAGCAGTTTCCCCCTGACATCCGTAGTCCTGAGAGAAAAAATGTACCATCAGTCTTAAAGTTTTGGCTCTGCTTCATGCATTTTTTTTTTAACCGAGGGCTGGGGGATACAATACATAAATAAACAGTCTAATACTGTTCATAAAATTGCTTCAGTACTCGCTTGTAGTCTGACCTTGGAAGGGTTTTTTTCAAGATTGGGTTTAGGACTTGCAAGTCTGCTTACTCAAATCAACAGGGAAAATGTCAATGTTTTCTTTCCTAGGAAGAATACTAACTACAAATAGTTTTAACCCGGCTTTGAGGAGGTTATTTTACAGCTCTATCGTAAGTACACCAGGAGCCCATAACTCACTCACCTTGAACTGAGTAGGTGCATTGAGTTCACACTGAATGGTGTCTAACTGTACACGAAGTTGTTCCTCATCAGCCTGAATGGCATAGCCACTTTTCCTTTGGATCTCTTGTTTAATTAACACCTGCAAAAGGAACCACTGAAGTTATGATCTTTGGAATGACTGAAAGAAAGGAGCAGGAATGGGAAATAATTTCTCTTTAACAGCTCGAAGTCTATTCTGTTGCCAATGGAACACACATCAGATTACTTAATGCAGCCAAGTGTTACCTGTAAGGTTCTGTGAGAAAGATCCATTAGTTTCCTCTTGTACTGGGCTATTTTTGCCATGGTTGTGGTCTGATTTTTCTGCAGCTCACTAATATCTTCAGATATTATCTGAAAGAAAAACATGGTTGCCATTGGAGGCCATCCAAAAATTTAATTTCATTTTTTTTTTTTAAATAAAGACCTTCTTACAAGCAGGAAAATACTAGTAGCAGCATTCATTTTCCCTGCCATTAGAGTTTCAAAACAATGATCCGTCCTAAAGGAAAAGGGGCCATATTTGAAAACACCTGCAAAGAGAATCGTGTGATGAGTAGTTTATCATGCAAGAATGCCATCATACCCCATTGTTTAATAAGGGGGTCTATTACAGCCCATCTCAGAATGATGGCGATGGCAGTTTTGTATGCAATTAACTGAAAGTTTTAAATATTTATCCTGAACAGAACAGCAACCAAGGGGGCCTTATTCGGTCAGTACCCTTAACCCCTTCCCTGCTTCCCCTCAAAGTGAAAATATCTGTTCTGGTCAGGTAGTTACAGCATACCCATCACTACAGCATTGGTGCCGAATAAACGCTCCCCAAACTGAGGCTGTGTCAGGTGCTATGGCTGGAATTTTCAAGAGAGACCTAAAAGGTCTTAAGCACCACACTCATTGGGGGTGTGCGTGTGTACCAGGAAGAGCGGGGTGCCTAATTTTGAGACACTTTTGAAAATGCCTGAACTAAGAACAGTGGATTTTAGACTCTGTCATAGCCAAAAAGGTAATTTTCTCTTTCAAGAGAGACAATATTCATACAAAGCAGAGAAGAGTTATTACATAAGCCTGCCACTCCAACGTATAGCATGGTGTCTAATGTCTGTTAATCATATATAAGGGTAGTCTTGCAGTTCCTGTTTCAGCTTCAGTTAAGTCACCTACTCAAAGACATTCAAAATTCATAAATGCTCAGAACTGCACAGATGCAAGCTTCTATGGGTACGTCTACACTGGAATAAAAGATGCAGGGCATGGCCGCGGCTGGCCCAGGTCAGCTGACTGACTCACAAGGCCCAGGCTGTGGAGCTAAAAATTGCTGTGTAGACATTCAGGCTCAGGTTGGAGTCTGGGACCCTCCCTCATTGCGGGGCCCCAAAGCTCAGACCCAAACATCAAAACAGCAATTTTACAGCTCCATAGTCCATGAGCCTGAGTCAGCTGACCCAGGCCAGCCATGGGTGTTGAATTACCGTGTAGACATAGCCTATGTTTCTCTATTATCTATGGTGGCAGCAGTTTAGAACTATTGCTAAGTGTTAATACTTCCCAGATTAGTTCTCAGCATTTGGATGTCAGGAGTTATAAGGCCATAAGAGTCACACTTTTCAAGTGCTAAATCCATTGTCTGCAACCATGTTCAAAACGAATGGTGTCAAGAAGTGACCACTTACATCTAATCTGGTCTGATGCTGCTTAGTCATCTGGTCTTGGACCTTTAACCGTCTCAACAGCTCTTTGAAACCTACCATTGGCACAGGGATAAGCCTACAGGAACAGAAGAGTTTAGTTATTAAACAACTGAAGATTTACAGCTATATTTAACAAAATAGTTCTGAATTGCAGACTGTTCATTACACGAATGAGAAGTCATTCTAATTACAGGTGTTAAATTCAAAAGTCCTCACCACTCATACCGACGGTGTAGGAGATTACACTTATTTCGAGTTGCAGGACTAACAGGGTAGGATTGACCCCAAGAAATGGGCTGGTTTGAAGTTCACAGATACAGCGAGCTAACACAGCTCCAAACAATTAACATCTACCCTAGAGCAAGACTTTGCAACCCAAAAGTCAGACATGACTTCTGACCAAGCCCACAATCCTCTGCTGCCACAAATTTACATATTAATAATTTTGGGGGTGCTGCATAGATTGTACATGGGTAGTGGACTCTACACCATCTGTCTAGACTCCATATATTGCTTCCAGAGAACTCATCAGCTCAGGAGAGAGGGAAGGAAGGCGCTGCAGAGGGGGCTGAGTGAGTTTCTCTTTCCTTCCCCTGGGTCCTAGAGGCAGATTTACTAAATTGGCATTTTTGTGAGGGAGATTGTTTGAGAGATTCTGTGGCCACCCTCTCATTACCTACCTTGTAGTTCTCACATTACACAGCTGTACCCCTAAAATATCTCCTAAAGTTACCTGAAAGTTATTTTAGAAAGTGTGTGATTTTTAAGGCTAAATTCACACCATATATCCATGAAAAAAAAAAAAATAAGACTTACTTTTCAGGATCAGGATTATCCACTTTGGCCTGTTCCCAGATAATAGGATCAACACCTACAAGAGAAAATGGAAATTCTTTCCATAAGGACAATCTCAATGGTGCTTCAATAGTTTTCACATCACACGGCTGGTACGTGATCAGATTTAATAATGCATGTGAGAGAGCCACATTACAATCAGCTGTGATAAGCTGAAATAATAGCTTGAGGATTCAGTTTATTAAAAAGTCCTGGGCCCAGGTTTTGTGGAAAGATCTGGGCCAAAGACTAGTTGTCAAGCTGTCTCACTGGTAGAGAGATGAAAGGAAAGTGATAACGGTGATTAAAAAAATTAAGCATCAGAAAAAGTTGTCAGGAGACCACCAAAATCTGGTACAAAAGGAATATAAAAATAATAGTACAAGCAACTACATTGTGTGTTAAACAAATGACAACATCAAAATCAGACACACAAGACTTCTTTGGAAACCTCTATCAGTTCAGTCAGGGTGTCATTTATTTTGCCATTATTTTCAGTATATTAATGAATATGTATATAGCAATTTAATGATTAAATAAGCTGCGAAGCTGGTATAAGACAAAGCGATGGAAAGACGTCATTTGGCTCCATCATTGCTGCTGAGCTGGCAAATGGGAAATCAAAAAGATCTAGCCTGTCGATTAATCAGTTAACTCACGTGATTAACTCAAAAAAATTGTGATTAAAAAAATTAATCACACAGTTAAACAATAGATTATCAATGAAATTAAATATTTTTGGATGTTTCTACATTTTCAAATATTGATTTCTATTACACAGAATACAAAGTGTACAATGCTCACTTAATATTTATTACAAATATTTGCACAAAAAATAAGTATTTTTCAATTCACTTCATACAAGTACAGTAACTCTTCATTTAATGTTGTAGTTATGTTCCTAAAAAATGCTACTTTAGTGAATCCAATTTCTCCATAAGAATTAATGTAAATGGGGGTAGGGGAATTAGGTTCCAGGGAAATCTTTTTTTTAGAGCGTGAATGTGTGTGTGTAAGTTTTAAACAATTTAATACTGTTCACAGCAATGATTGTGACACTTGGTTGAGGTGGTAAAGTCAGAGGGTGGAAGAGGGAGGGCTATTTCCCAGGGATGCCTTATGAACTAGCACTGGCTGAGCCCTCAAGAGTTAACACATTGTTGTTAATGTAGCCTCACACTCTACAAGGCAGCCCGAATGGAGGGAGGAGACAACTGATGCACGGCCCTGACTGCAAACATTCCCTGCGGAAACTGAATATGGTGATGAACCCACGCTATCCCACTGGAGCGCACCACTCCCTCCACTTTCCAAAGTGCCAGGGGGTGCATGCATGTGTGAGATACAGAGCCACTGTGTGTGGGGTGTGTGTGTGTGAGAGAGAGAGACACGCATATTGCCCCTTTAAGTACGCTGACCCCACTTTAAGTACACTGCCTTTTTAAGTAGATCAGCAAGTTGAGACAGCAGCTGCTGCCAGCAAGGTCTCTGTCCTGAGCCCTGTCCTGTCCCCCCCACTCTGTGGAGATGGGGTGCAGGGGGAAGGGGACACCCTGACATCAGCACGCCTCTCCCCCCCTACCCCCTGCACAGCAAGCAGGAGGCTCCCAGGAGCAACTCCAAGGCAGAGGGCAGGAGCAGCCCATGGGGGGAGGGGGACACGCAACTGATAGCCTGCTGGGCAGCTGCTGTACAGGGAAGTTGGCAGGGCTGCCGGGACACCCTGGTTCCAAGCCCCCACCAGCTAGCTCCAATGGGTTGCTCTTCCTACAAGCAGTGGACAAAGCAGGCGGCTGCCAAACACTGTTATAAGGGAGCATTGCACAACTTTAAACAAGCATGTTCTCCAATTCATTAGCAACATAACATTAACCGGGATGACGTTAAGTGAGGAGTTACTGTAGTGAAAGTGTAACTTACAAATGTAGATTTTTGTTACATAGCGGCATTCAAAAACAAAACAAGGTAAAAACTTAAGTCCATTCAGTCCTACATCTCATTCAGCCAATCGCTCAAACAAATTTGTTTACATTTATGGGAAATATTACTGCCTGCTTCTTATTTACGTCACCTAAAAGGTGAGAAAAGGCATTCGCATGGCACTATTGCATGGCACATTGCAAGGTATTTACGTGCCACATATACTAAACATTCGTATGCCCCTTCATGCTTCGGCCACCATACCAAAGGACATGCTTCCATGCTGATAATGCTCATTAAAAAAAATAATGGATTAATTAAATTTGAGACTGAACTCCTTGGGGGAGAATTGTATGTCTCCTGTTCTGTTTTATCCACATTCTGACATATATTTCATGTCATAGCAGTCTCGGATGATGACCTAGCACATGTTGTTCATTTGAAGAACACTTTCACAGCAGATTTGACAAAACACAAAGAAGGTAGCGATTTCTAAGAATAGCTACAGCACTCGACCCAAGGTTTAAGAATCTGAAATGCCATCAAATCAGAGAGAGATGAGGTGTGGAGGAGTATACTTTCAGAAGTCTTAAAAGAGCAACACTCCGATGCGGAAAATACAGAACCCGAACCACCAGAAAAGAAAATCAATCTTCTGCTGGTGGCATCTGACTCAGATGATGAACATGTCGGTCCGCCCTGCTTTGGATTGTTATCGAGCAGAACCTGTCATCAGCACTGACGCATGTCGTCTGGAATGGTGGATGAAGCATGAAGGGACACAGGATTCTTTAGCGCATCTGGCACGTAAATATAGTGCAACGCTGGCTACAACAGGGCCATGCGAATGCCTGTTCTCACTTTCAGGCAACATTGTAAACAGGAAATGGGCAGCATTATCTCACATAAAAGGTAAACAAACTTGTTTGAGCGATTGGCTGAAGTAGGACTGAGTGGACTTGTAGGAATTGTTTTACATTGCATTCAAAAAGAAGAGTTATTTTTTGTACCGAATTTTCTACATTTGTAAATTCAGCTTTTATGATTAAGAGATTGAATTACACTACTTATATTAGGTGAACTGAAATATACTATTTCTTTTGTTTTTTTACAGTGCAAATATTTGTAATAAAAATATAAAGTGAGCATTAATTTTTTTAATCGTGCGATCACAATTAATCTTATTAATTGCTTGACAGCCCTAAATATTTTATATTGCTTGCCTAGTTTAAATTAGTCTTCAGAACATCCTTGGGAAGTAGGCAAGTATTATTTTCAACAATAGGGAAACAACGAGATTTGCTCAAAACCCCATAGCTAGGTTGGGACTAGAATTCTGATGTCTTGGTACCCAGCTCTGTGCTATCAGCACTGGACTATATTACCTATCAAGGATAATGTGCTAAGATGCATACACTGAGTATATTAATTCACATAAAGTGAAGTTAGAAAAACTAAGATAAGAATATAAAGGCAATAGCCCTCAGGATGCAGAAGACAAAAGTGTCGAGATTTACTCTGATCACTTTTGTAAATTTCAGCCTCAGGCTGAAAGTTTAGTTTAGTTGGGGGAGGAAGGGGGAGGAAGGAGGCTGTAGCAATTATAACGGTTTAGCAACCTTAATTACGGCATTCTCTACTAAGTGAATGCTACTATTTATTCCTCCTCAGGTATACGGTCTTTCATTTCCTTTTATTAAGCAGTCTTTTCCTTGGTCTGACCAGTGACCCAGATTATGCAGATCCCTATATTAAACATCTTTTGTTCTTACTGTGTTACTTCGGGTATGTATTCACTAGCAACGTTAAATTCCTGCCTATTCAAAACATCCCTTTATTTAGAGAATTTAGTATGCAGCGTTTACGGTCAGTTTTTGTGTGTGTGCTGCGAGTGAAATACCTACACACAACAGAGGGAGTTAAGGATGGGGAAGTTGGAGACGTTCAACCTACACTTTGAAAGTCCCATTTTTCAGGATGAGTTCAAATCCACCATGTAACTTTCAGGTAGTAATTTTGCTTTGCTCGTAATTTGTTCTACATACATTGTCAGTGCAAAGGATGCTTTTGGAGGTCTGACATTTCATGTGCTATAGAAATGTTACCGTTGTGCACGCATTGATTTCTAAACAGATTTTGATCTTGTTACACTGGTGAAAACCTAACGTAAGGGTTTTATTTGTATACCAGTAGTGCACAGGTGTTCCAGTAAGGGGCCTGTTGTGCTGGGCTCCTACACAAAAGATTGTTCATGCCCAAAGAGCTTAGAATCTATGCATACGGTAAAAAGGCAAACAGACAGGAAAGGCCCGAGGTACCAATGATACAATTATACTAAAACTTTGCTAGCTGCACAAATCAATAAAGAAGCAGTTCTAAAAAACAAAATGTATTCCAAAATACATTTTAGTTTGTAATAGGTAGTTTAAATGGACACTGCCAAGGTAAAAACAATTGTCAGATTTCTGTGGCAAGTTTTTTATACCTACTGTAGTTACACCTAAAGTTACTATACCTGAAAGAGACAGGACAGAAGTGGTTACTTTGTGCATTGAACAGACTTGTCCCCATATAGTCAGTTTCCCCTTTTTTTGAGTCTCTCTCACGTAGCAGTAGGGGAGAATATGGCAAAACGTGATAGCAGAACCACAGGTGTAGTACATAAGATTATTTTGAATTCATTTTGATTTCAAATTGATTCCCTTAGTTAAAAGTTTATCCTAATTTTACTACCAAAGCACCTGATTTCCAGCTATGGAATGAAAGATTAAAAGAGACTTCAATCTTTAATGTTGTTATTTTGGCCTTTAACCCTCCCCCCGAACACCTCCCAAAAAAACTAAAAAAACCCACACATATCCAGAACATGGGCAACTTATTCCTTAACACAACTTATCCAAGTCAAAAACAGACTATTTGAGATTTTGGAACCTGGAGAGCAGGCAAGGAGTTATTCCAAACGTACACTTATCTTTAAGTGTGAGAAGATCCTACAAACTCTTCTCTTCAGGCCACAGACCAGCAAACAGAAGCCAAGTATCTCTGATATTGCAAGTGAACAAATGAGGAATCAAAAAAGTCACTACACTCATCCAAAGGGATACAATTACCCTCTGTGCACATGTACGGATGTGTATTAGCCGAGTCACTCAGAGAAAGTTGGGAGGAGTGAGAATACAGGCCCCTACGGTGTTTATTTTACCTGCAAAAGTTACTGTCCTGGCATATCACTTTTGCTGGACTCAGTGAAGCAGTTAATAAGATGAACTGAACTAGTTTAAGACTCTTACAGTTTGGTTTACAATACTGTCTACCCTGGTATTAGATATTTGCATAACTTTGTATCATCAACTGAGCAAAATAAAGTTCCTTTGTTGGAAGGGTTAGAAATATTTGGAACAGACATGTTAGTATGTAAGGTCAGCTTAAAAACTCCTTTGACTAAAAATGTCATTTTTTCCAGTCACTTACTCTCCCGGACACCTGGAGAATGTGGAAGGGCTTGTTTACCAACTAAGGAAGCACTTCAGTACATACCAGCAGGAGGATTCTGTAGAAGCTGTTTGATTTGTGCTGGAGAAAGTTCCGTTCTGGCCATGGAGAGGGTAACGCCAAGCTGCTGCAGTGTTGTTTTTATGTTAACTTGTTCAAAATGAGCGTAGAGGGTTGTGGCTGGAACTCTCCTGGAAGTCCCATTTGGTGACCGCTCAACAACATAAATGACAACTTCAGTCCTGAACAAGCAAATGCAACAGAAAAGAAAGTTATAAGAATACAAGTACCCTAGATCAGTTAATGGTTTACAGAAATAACAACTGAAATACAATTATAAGCCTGGAGCCAACCGACAAACAGAACAGCATCATTATTTTCAATTAATACATTCCAGTCAATTTAAAAAAAAGCTGAAAATATTTACTGTTGACTAATATAGCAAACAAAAGTGAGCATCAGATTCAGAATTACAAATAAATATTAATCAAATGTTCAGAAGTCAAATACTTGTTTAATAAAACAACCACAAAATTATACAGTTTAATATCTACACGCTGATGTGTTGTCAGTGTGTATTAGAAACCACTAGGTTCACATTTTGTTAAAGGAAAATGAACAGGCTATCATGCACGTATCTTCCTAAATTACATCAGCCTAGCCCAGGAGCAGCCCCAGATGTTTTACCACCCACCCGGGGCAGAAAACATCAGCGTGTGCCTCCACATTGGCCAAGCAAAAGAAAAGCACAGCCAACCAATCGGGGAGAAGGGGAAGGAGTAGAGGAGAGTGGGAAGTGTGACTAATCAAAGCAAAGAAGAAGAAAAGCCAACCAGCCCTGTGGTGGTGCCATCTGGAAGTCAGTGCTCAGGGTGACGACCCTGCTCACCCCTCCCTAGAACCAGCCCTGACCCAGCTCAAATTCTATCATTGGAGAAAAAGAACTGGATACTGGAGCATCACATTTCCTGTCTTTTCATACATCAAGTCAGTCTATAGGTCAGGATGAAGTGGAGTCTTTGCTGTAAGTTTAGCAAGTGCGTGGATGTTAACTGCCATGGGGATGTTAGAAATACTTATGGTAGTCCAGTGTAAAGAACAGTCCTCTGGCACACCACAGACAGAAGTAGCCAGTGCCACTGTCAGTAAGCAAGCTTAATTCCAAAGCAAATATTTCTGGGCTCAAATGCTAGAATACCTGATCAGCATTGGTCTCCAAAACAAACTAAAAAAAAAGCCGCCCACTATCTACCTTAAGTATCTTACTGGTGGGGCATGCCCTCCACTTTCTAAAATATTTAGTGCATTTAACCCAGTTGCAGTAACTGCTACACACATCCCTGATTTTTCCAGCACTGCTGCCGAGCAGGGGAATCACAAGATAAATCTACGGCCAGAACTTTACTGGCCTCATTGGTGATGCAAATGCCAAATAAACCAAGAAAATTGGATTTAGTGATCCATCAGAAACAGTGGCAAGAAACTAAAGGAAAAAAAAAAAAAGATAGAATAGGCCAAAACCTGTAGGCAAATAAATGGATACTGTTGAAAAACAGAGATGGGTACTATATTCAGAATACAAACATTAAAAACTTTAAATATATATTTGAGTATCCCTATAAGACTCTTAGAAGGAGTTTCAGCAGAAGCTTTGTACTGAAGCAAATTGACTTTAAGAGAGCCAACACATTATACACGCAGAGAAAACCAGATAGAGAAGAGGGGGAAATTGCACAAGAAGATATTCACGTACTGGTCATCTGGCAGTGTTTTAACACCTTCTACATTGACCGTAAGGGTCTGGTTTCCTCCCAAAATTTTGTGCAGTGATTCTACTAGCTGCTGCTGCTGGTTTCGAATGTCTACTTCTTTTCTATTGAAGACTAAGACCACCAGGCCATCTTCATCTTTGTTGTTGGGCATGCAACTGAAGCCCACAGCCTGTGGAAAAAGCCAAATTGGATGTTGTTAAAGGT
Organism: Trachemys scripta elegans; assembly: GCF_013100865.1. Taxonomy (NCBI): domain Eukaryota; kingdom Metazoa; phylum Chordata; order Testudines; family Emydidae; genus Trachemys; species Trachemys scripta. Next base: position 12,689,316 of record NC_048302.1, read on the forward strand.
TCACCTGAAAGTGAGATACAACAAGACATGGGTGTAGGAGAGGACAATACTTGCAGACTACTCTATGGCATGTTTCCAGCTAATTCTAAATAGAACCATAGTATATGAATAATTTTAAAGGCGTTAAAAACACTCCCACTTTCTAAAACTACATTTATTGAGCAATCAGTAAAGTCACTTTTGAAATGGTTAAAGTTTTTAACAAGGTAAATTTTCAGAAATGTCCATTCTCTGCCTTTGAGAAATTTTGGCCTGTTGGGAAGATTCTAGGTTGAACAGAAATTTTGTTACTGTTTTGGAACTGAGAATTGAATTAAACATAACAGAATGGTATACATTTTCTAAAATGCAAATGTAAACACAGGAAAGGGGATTTTGACTTGTTATGCCTGGTATTAAAAACCCCTAGTTATATAGAAATAAGGAAAAAGGAAGATAAAATCATGGAAATTTAGAACTGAAAGGAACCTGAAGAGGTCATCTAGCCCATCCCCCTGTGCTGAGACAGGACCAAGTCTACCTAGATCATCCCCGACAGCTATTTGTTCAACCTGTTCTTAAAAACCTCCAACAATGGGGATTCCACAATCTTCCTTGGAAGCCTATTCCAGTGCTTAACTACCCAAACAGTTAGAAAGCTTTTCTTAATATCCAATCTAGATCTGCCTTGCTGAAGATTAAACCCATTTTTTTCCCTTGTCCTACCTTCAGTGGACATGGAGAACCACTGATCGCTATCCCCGACAGCTCTTAATATATTTGAAAAGCTATCAGGTCCCTCTCAGTCTTCTTTTCTCAAGACTAAACATGCCCAAGTTTTAACCTTTCCACATAGGTCAAGTCTTCTCAATCTTTTTTTCATTTGTGATGCTCTCCTCTGGACTGTCTCCAGTTTGTCTACAACTTTCTTAAAGTGGGACGACCAGAACTGGTCACAGTACTCCAGCTGAGGTCTCACCAATGCTGATTAGAGTGGGACAGTTACCTCCCATGTCTTACATATGACACTCCTATTAATACACCACAGAATGATAGCAGCCTTTTTCACAAGTGCACCACTTGAACTGGAGTAGGAAGATACTGGGGAATACAACTCAAGGTGTACATACTGAGGGCTTCTGTAGGTGTGTGTAAGGCCTAAATGAAATAAAACAATCTTGAAGATCAAGATATAACATTTGAGAACTTCAGTACACCCACGACAGTTACTTTCCCATCTCAGTGTGTAATGATGGAGTTTTGAATGCCTGTATTTAAAAACACAAAACCCTAATCTTATCTTCTCTATTTTATTTTAAAAACCTCTCTATCCTTTCTGTGATAAACTTGCAGTAAGATTAAGTATTACACTCTTTCGCTGATGCAACTCAATATCCCAATGCTAAGAAACTGTTGTTCATACTATAACAATAGTAATTTTCAAAGACTGCAGGAGTTTGAAAAGTCATGGATTAGAGAATATTATTCAACTTGCTTTAAGGCAACTGTTTTCAGGCACTGAGGTGTTGTACTGTTTTAAGGTTCAAATGCCCTGGTGTGCTAAGAAGCAGTGTAAGTCATTGAAATCTCTTGATTCCTGATACAATATAGCAAAGAGAGTGAATTTTATGGAGGGGCTACAAATGGATCTTTAACCTACAATGCATAGTTGCACTTACAACTATTGTGTCAGTGTATGCGCTACATTCTTAGAAGAGAAAGTCAAACGAGATTCAGCAAGAGTTCCCTCAAAGCCATTTCAATTGGGTACAAAAAGTCCACCAGCCTGAATCAATCCAGTACAATACTCAAGGCCCTAGGACAATTAAGATTAAATACATAGCACAGAAATGCACTTCCCAGAATTAACGGAAAGCTAAATTTATGAGAAAGATTAAGTGTATTGTGTAATTTGCAGAAAGCACTAGAAGCTCTCTGTAAGAGCAGTCCTCTTATAAGTGGGTGTAAAACTTTTAGAATTGATACCTATATTAAAGTGATTGCTCAAAAGTGTCAAGTTGCCCACAAGAAGCTCCTATTATTAGACTGCACCATAAAATGCATTATGAAGACGGCCAAATACCTGCCATCTTGTTTTACACCCCTTTACGCATTTACTATACATAGGTTCAGTTTTAGAGCGTTGGTAATATTCTGCGACTTGTATGTCAAAACCAGTGTTAATTATGCAACACACGACATTAACATTCAGAGTAAAAATTGCGTCTCTTAGGGAAGTATCTCCAATGTGTACAGAAAGCTAGGCTTATTACTGTCTCTGATATGTCTATTCATTGGTCTGTTGCTGGGCTAGAGTAAGCATCATCAGATCTGTGGAGGATGAGGAACTCTCTACTCTTTGCTGACACAGCAGAATTGGAAACTGGGACAAGGCATAAGGACAGCTTAAAGACTCCTGCGGATAAAAGCAGATGAGTTCAAATCAGAATAAGCTGGCCTGAATCTAGCTGATGCAGAAGAGAATATGGGCTACCAAAATGGTGTGCAGGCCAAATTCAGAAAACAGTCTCCTGTTGCTGAGGTTGACGCAGAGATCAACATTAAGTTTGTTGTTCTGGATCTCAAAAAAAAAAGATTATCCTGGTCTTCTAAAGCAGGGATTCTCAAACTGGGGGTCGGGACCCCTCAGGCGGTCACAAGGTTATCACCACAAGGGGGGGGGGTCACAAGCTGTCAGCCTCCACCCTAAACCCCGCTTTGCCTCCAGCATTTATAATGATGTTAAATATATAAAAAAGTGTTTTAAATTTATCGGGGGGGGGGGGGGTTTCCACTCAGAGGCTTGCTATGTGAAAGGAGTCACCAGTACAAAAGTTTGAGAACCTCTGTAAAGCTTAAAAATTAATTGGAAGACCATTTTAAGTGATTAGCACCAGAAGAAATGCATTTCTAATGGATTAGTGCTCACCTTGGATGGTTAGTGACCTTAATTCTCCTAACACTATCCTGGAATATTTTATCTGTCTTATTGCTCACATGAACATGCATGTCATCTGTAATACTTCAGCAGGGCCTAGATTTTCAGCAAGCACACCACTCAGAGCTTTATCCCATGTATATTAGAATGGGACACATTGCCTTGAAGAACATATTATGTTACATACTTAGAATTAGCAATAGCTAAATTAACTACCCATAATGCCTTTAGGATTAAAACAGAAGACTGCAAATGGTCTCAGAATAAGTATTCAGATAAATACCAGAAATATCATACCTTAAATCTGCAAAATGGGTTTTCCTGCGTGAACTCCACCGGAGCAATGTTGGTGTTAAAATATCCTTTGCCTGCCCCCCAGAAGGCTTGCAACTGGTTCCACTTTGCCAAAATAGCATCTCGCTCATCTCCCAAGAGTGTGGGAGCAGAAAGAGCACTGGCTGTGTTTATCAGCTGGTTGGACTGGGAAGGTGCCTGAGCGGGCTGACTGAACAAGCCACCTAATGCTAAAATCAGATACAGAAAAAACAGTTCTTGAGCAATAAAGAAAGATTAACTGATTAATGCACACCATACTAGAACTTCTTGTGCATTTGTCAGGGGAATACCAAGAAGTCTGTGGGTAAATAATAAAGCACAAAGTTTGATTTTTTGAATGACATTATACCCCCCCCACACACACACACACACCTTCTTAAAAGTGATGATAGAATTGTCTGACATTCAATTACACAGAGGCACACTTTTAAAAAGAGGTGTCTATATTTTCCCATTTGAGGGATGTTATTGGATAAACATTCTTGGATGCTTTAAAATCTGAAAGGTACATCTGTTATTGTGACACAGTAAAGCAGTCAGCAGATCCCAGATCTATTTTTATATTGACTTTTCTTTAAACCAAATCTGGCATCAATTCCTTCCTTTCTCATGATGCTGTCACTGCCACCATCAACTTTGTAAAGATTCTTGGCGCCAATGCTAAACCAAAAGAAGGGACCAGTATGATACATGGAGATCCCAAGGTGAAGCACAGGTATTTCTGAGGGCTGCTATAACGGGGCTATGGAGATATGTATGCTATAACCAAGATGCTCAGAAGTCTCCTGGACTGACAGCAACGATCACCAATGTGCCGGATTCCTTTTTGATACACTTATGCTCCACTATCCAGAATCTGCTGGATCTTCTTGGAGACCAAAAAATAAAACAGAACAGACTTTTGTAAACCTTTTAAGCTGGGGCCAAAAGGGAACACTGCCTAAATTTGAAATCGACAGTTGATGGTGCTCTAACTGATTCCTCCTTTACAGGAAAGGAAGGAAGATGGGATGTGACTGCTTCAGGAGGCAGGGGAGGAAAAGAATTCAGTTTATAAAGTCACTACAAAAAGGGAGCTATATTCAGAAGCAATGTTGCCCCCCACAGCCAGGAACTGCAAGTCTCTTGCTATGGGCCAATCCTTTAGGGAATGGCATAGCAATATCTCAAAGAGTTTGGCCTGGTTCCCTTGGTCTCTTTCAAATGAGGCATGAAAGGCCAAGTTCCATTGGAATTTAACCTACATGTTCTGTAGGTAAAGAAAAAGGAGCTGAAATTTCTGTTTGGTCTATAGAGACCCTTGGATAAGACATGCTCACTCTCATACAGAGTCTTTCTGTGCTAAGACATCGAACCCAGGCCCTGATCTAGGCGATTCCCAAAGATATCCCTCTTGGAGAGGAAGGGCAATATTATACTTGGAAAAGAACTACCTTACCATAGGGTTTAGCTTGCTCTGCAGAAAACAATAAGGATGGCTACACTGCCAACAGAACAGCAAAGGCCATCCTGAGGCATGTTGTGAAGGTACCTGGGTATGATGTGGCAAATAGGAATGTAAATATCATTTAAAAAGTTAACCGATTAAAATTATATCGTTTACCCAGTTAACTGATGAAAGGGCGAAGGGCCCACCCAAGGGGCTGGAGGTTAATGGTTAGGCTGGGTTAACTGGGAAGACTAATGCTTATCGGTTAACTGTTCAACCGTTTACTATTTTATGCCCCTAACTGCAAAACGAAAACACTCTCCAGGATGCTCTGAACCCTTGCTCCTCCATCTATTCCATGAGATCCCTTGTTGTAGACAGTGAACAGCATCAGCAAGATAGGTAGCAGATCACTCAAAAGAAAAGTGATCCATCTCTTTTTTTGGTCCAAGGGGATGGACACTTTACTGGTACATCTTGAAACTACTGGGAATGTGCCAAAGTTTTTCGTTCTCATGGAACCACCTGTAGCAATTTGAGCAAGAGGCACTTGAAGCGTGGAGCCTGCCAAATGGTGAATTTTTAAGCGTTCACATTAAAATGTCCAGGCTGTTTGGTCTTTTTCTTCCACAACAGCGCAATCTCCCCACTAGTGAGACTTGGGGCTTGGAGGTGAATTTAGTGCTGTGAGTGAGGTTTAGTTGTCTCATCCCCCTCTTCAGGCTCTGGTGCTCTGTGTAAAAGGCTTAGCGCAGTGGTTCTCAAACTTTTATACTGGTGATCCCTTTCACACAGCAAGCCTCTGAGTGTGACCCCCTTATAGATTAAAAACACTGAAGGCAAAGCGGGGTTTGGGGTGGAGGCTGACAGCTCACGACTCCCCATGTAATAACCTCATGACCCCCTAAGGAGTCACAACCCTCAGTTTGAGAACCCCTGGCTTAGACTATGAAGGGTGCAGAGATCTGTAAACCCTTCACTGATGGTTCTGGGGGCACAAAAAAGCAGCTTAATATACTAAGTTGCTAGAATTTTCTATTATTTGTCCATTACTCTAGTAAACTCATGCTAATATTTTGATTACTCAGGAGCGATGAGCAAGAGATATTTTGCTTACTAACAATAGCTTTTAAAAGAAACAGAAGTCTTTGTACTTACTGGGCTGCTGCTGTTGGGTACTGAATCCTCCAAAGCCTAACCCAGTTCCTAAACCAGTACCTAGGCCGGTACCAGTTCCTGCTGCGCCAAAACCGGTACCAAATCCAAAACCTTTGTTTTGGGTAGCACCAAACAGTCCTTAGAGAAGGGGAGAAAATCCAAGATAAACAGAAGATTTACAAATGAACAGCAAAAACAGATAGCATCAGTCTTTTAGAAGTTTTAAGTTTAATTCTAAATCAAAATGATGGTATCTCACCAGTGGTGCCTGTGTTGGTAGGAGCAGAAAAGCTAAATGCTGATCCAGGAGCGGTGGTAGTTGTCCCAAATCCTCCAAATGCACCTAGTAAATAAATTGTACAAATAAACAAGGTGGCTTTGCCACAAGGTTCAATCTCTTGTAGATCATGATAAACTGCACACTCCAACGCAATGAGTTTTATGAAGGGAGATGCTGACAGATGAATGTGTTGTTGCACAAGCAAGTTTTTCTGATCACAGTTATTTACTTTATTGACAATAAAGTAAACAGGAGAGAAAGTGGGGACAAGAAAGCAATACATATTTAGCTTGTGACAAGTGACCTACGGATATTGAAAAAACAAAACAAAAAACCACACAAACACTTAGGCTTTAGTTAACTTAAGTTGCTCTGTGCCAGATGTGCTCTCCCCATCTACAGAAGATTATAACTAGCACTAACTTTTGTCACATTAATTCTCTAGAGTCTAGAATAACTGGATTTTTGTGGGACGGGGTGGTACGTTTTTAATATAAAGGGTCATTTAATTAAAAATATAAATAAGAGCTACAGACACTTGGGTAGAACTAAGCATCTTACATACAATGGTTGCATGTGAGTAAGAACACAGACAGTAAAGATGGCCTAAAACCCTGGCATACGTGGCAAAGGCAGTGTCCCTCGTGTCAGCAGAAGGATGACATTCTATGTCCTAATCCTGCAAGAAGATTTATGGGGTAGACTCCTGTGGAATTCCACTGACTTCCATGGATTAATGGGTCTCCCTGTGTTTTCAGGGATCAGGTCCACAGCACGGCACACAGGTTGTTAGGAGGATGGATTTGTCGGAATAGTTTACAATGCAAAGGGAAGTGCTCGGTTCTTGAGAGGAACAGTCAAGGGGCCATACAGTCGAACCTCTAACATGTAAGATATCTATATCTCAGTTCAGAAGCACGGGCTGAAATGTCTCAGTAAACTGATAGCACCCCCAATTTTATAATACAATCTCTTCAAGTCTCTAATGCCAACTGTGCCATCTCACTGCCTGGCCAAAACAGCAGAACAAATACAAGGCAGTACTTTAAAAGACTTGACTGGATAATACTGAGTTATTGCCAATAAGATGAAGGGCTGTCAGGATTTCATATACGCAATGAGTGCCTTTACCCTGACATTAATCCCAGGCACCTCGAATATTTTTTCTTAACCAGCTAAACATAAGCCCACAATCTTTTATCAACAGCAAAGAGTGGTCCTCTTCCATCTCTGAAATATTTGGAAATTGCAAACTTACCTTGTGGGTATGGATTTCACAGTGGTAATCCATGCCTTTGTGATCCCCCCTTTACACTACTGCAATGCACTCTGTTTGGGATGTCCCTTGGTCTGCATCTGTAAGAGCTAGCAACACCTGCATCCTCCAAGATTCACTGGCTGTATGAAGTCCAGCAAACATGCTTGAGGTTTTACTTTTATTAGCTAAACATTTAAGTCAGCAATTCCCAAACTGGGGTCTATGAACAGCTAAGCTAGCTAGTCATATGGTGCTGGATCTCCTCTATTTCCTGCTGCTTCTACAGGTGTTCAGGCTCTTCATGATAAGAATCTGTAAAAGCAGCTGGAAACATGAAGAAGCCAGACTAGATGCCTCTACTAGGGGCCTCTGCTACACAGCAGAAAAAACAGGAAGAGTCCCCCCAGGGACTTGGAGTCACCAACAGCAGAATCATGTCCTGGTAACAAGGTAGTATGTCTAGAGGAGCACAGGGAAAAGGGGACCAGCTGGCGGAGCAACATATCCAGTGCATTTGTTCAAAAAGGGGCTAAGTAGCTCCTCGCAGCTCCTTTTCCTAGCAGGCAAGCAGTGGTGTTTTGCACCAGCTGCAAACACCGATAGGCTTTCAGGGGTCACTGTGTGTGCTGTGCATTGCAATAATCCGATCTAAAATTGCTCTGGCACGTATTCCTGATCCAGACATGTGTGAAAGTAACCATCACCTTAGAGGTCAAAAGATGAAAAATATACTTTATTCCACTGACAAGACTTGGGTAACCTGGGGCATTAAAAGGTCAAAAAGTAATTCTAAACTGTACTCGTGGACAAAAGATAGAAATTCTCCCTGAACAGAGCCCAAATAAGCCATCCCATTATACCTTTTAGATCCTTTCTTAACTCAGCAAATTGGATCATCAGTCCACTCTGATCTTACTCCTGAACTTGGCCAGGCAGCAGAAAAGCAAAGATACAACATCATATAGGTCAGATGAAAACAACGAAATCATAGCCCAAACTTATTAGTCTCCCCAGGGGCCTCCTATACACATATGGAGCAGGAATGACAGCACCTCACAGACACCAACTAAAAGAGTCCACTACACAGATCAGCTGTTGTAAAGCCACTTGTAAGTTACATGTGATAAAATAATTTTTTTTAACTTAATGTAATGAAACAGCTTGAAATGGCATGTTATGTATGACAGGAAAGTAGTTATGAGTGGCAAAGTTATACAATCTTAGTTAAAATTGCAAAATGATATTCAATCAGCAAGAGCTCTATATAGAAATATCAAACAGTACGGTGTACATGATTCAACAAATGGATAGTCATTGGCAATGGACATGTCAGTTTATCAAAATACAGTTTACATCTGAATCAAAACAAATAATGTTTTGTTTATAAATCTATTAGATTTACCATCCCTGTGCACACAGAATGAAACTTAAACCAGAGACTTAATTTTCAACCAACTTGATTTTCACTCATTCAGAGCATCAGCTTTATGCAACTGGATGAAAAAGGTTTCCAGTGATAATTGTAATATTAAACTGTTAATACAATGAAAACATGCATCTCAGGTTTGATTTTAATTTAGCTCATATCCATTAGAAAAAGGCAATTCATTAGAATTTGTACCAGAGTAAAATCAGTTAAACAAGATTTATATTATTCATCAGGTGCATGAAAGTGACATGGGTGCTAAAATATAAAAAATGGTAAGACTGTGGAATGCATATAATTCCTATACGAGCAGCTGCAAGAACAAGATCCCGGGCTAACCCTACATAAATGGAAACATATGAAATAGTATAACACCATACAAGGCACAAATATTTTCACGTAAAAAAAGATAAGACTAAATTTAAAATAAATCAATGTGATTACTCAATTGACTAATTTACACTGGATTGCCAATTCTCTTCGCAACAAATAACCAGTGTCCACATTAGGAAGAACAAAAAAGCTAGAGCATCTTTTAAAGACAACCCTGCATCTATGCATTATTTCAACAGTACTTGGACAGAGACAAAGCAGGGCTATTGATTTTGTGCTGATCGTATAAAATTTGTTTCTCTAGAGAAACTAGTTAAGTGCGGTGTGTTCATGATAACCAACTGAAGTCCAATGAAGAGACATAGGAAAGATGAAAAACATGACTACAGTAGTCCAAGAATCTAAAGTAAGGAAATGTGGCTTTATAGATTTACTCTGTAATTATTCAGTATTACCAATATCTGAACAAAGAATTGAGAGTACAGTTTGCCAGTAAATCTGACCATTTGCTAAATAATCAAGACTTAGATTTAAACCATGGTGTCCTGCCAGTCTATTTTGTTTTTAGAGAAAATGTGAATTTGACAGACCAAGTAGTTTTCTTTCAGCTATTTCACTGGATTTGCATACGAAATCCAGAAATTAGTGAAAGTGTTTTTAAAGTCATATTTAGAGATTTTGCTACAAGTTATTAAAAGCTTTGTTCCCTAATTTGGACTATACAAAAAGTATTGAAGTAGTTTTTTATACTTAGATACCAGAGATCTGAAAAGAATTCTTGGACCCCTGCTATCAACATTCATTACAAACAAGTGTGTGTGTTATCTACCTGCACTTGCCAGACTGTTACCAAAATTGAATGGTGGCGCTGAGGTAGTGGACACACCGAAATTCCCAATATTAAAATTCACTGCAGGATTGGCAGTTAATCCGAAACCCCCAAAATTAAACCCACTGGCAGTGGAGTTTGCAGTCTCAAGCCCACCAAATCCTAACAGGTGGGAAGCAGAAAGAGAGCAGGCAGCATTAGTTTGAAACAAAAAAAATACTGTGTTTTCCATAGCCAGGGACAAGAAAAACAGAAATAGTTAAAGAAATAAAAAGCATAGAGGAGAGAAGTTATTCCATTTCAAATGAGATTCATTTATTTAACACACATAGAGTAGTCCAAAACTTTCTGCTATTTAACCTATGCTGTTAGCAGATACAAAGCTAAAGCACGAATAAAAAAAAAAAGTGTAAAACTTCTCCCCCCCGCACAGTTATGCCTAATCTACACGTGAAAGTTATAGTCATGTAACTATGTCAGAGGCGTGATTTTTTCTGCTATAGTTATGCCAGTACAACCCCTAGCATGGATGCAGTTATATCAGTATACAAGTGACATGCTGGTCTAGTTATTCCCTCTCCCATATAGGAAAAGCTTTACATGTAAAAAGCACATGTACACGAATATAACAAAAGTCCACAGTAGGGGAGTTGCAGCATTTTAACTATACTAGTGCAACCAGTATAGTTAAAGCAGTACAACTTTCCAGGGGTATGTCTTCACTGCAGAGTTAATTTGGGTGATCAGCACTTGGGTGTGAGTGGCACACTGCAAAGCCATATTCAAGTGTGTCCATACTGTGTCCACGCCAGTACTATACTCACTAGGACTTTTGTGGTTATAGCTCAGCATTCTTAACACTGCAATAAGATGAATCACTCTATGATTCTCTCTCAATTAACTGTGGGAGAAACTGTTTGTGTTTCTGTGCACACAGGAGGATTTTTGGGAAGGCACTGGAGAATTATCAGCCCCTGAGAGTTTTAGCCTGTATCTACACTGAAATATGGGTGGGTTACCAGCCTGAGTGTAAGGAGCACCCAGGTTTTAGCCTGTACCCTAGGCCAGCTAGCCAGCCTGGGTGTAAACACCACCACCAGTCAGGCAAGAGGTTTTTGTGCATGGATGGGAGCCAGACTAGGGGCACCACTCAAGTAAGAGCCTGAGGCCTTGGCTACACTTACCCGCTAGTTCGACAGCTGGAAATCGAACTTCTGGGTTCGACTTATCGCGTCTAGTCTGGACGCGATAAGTCGAACCCGGAAGTGCTCGCCGTCGACTGCGGTACTCCAGCTCGCCGAGAGGAGTACCGCGGAGTCGACGGGGGAGCCTGCCTGCCGCGTGTGGACCAAGGTAAGTTCGAACTAATTCGAACTAAGGTACTTCGAACTTCAGCTACGTTATTCACGTAGCTGAAGTTGCGTACCTTAGTTCGAATTAGGGGGGTAGTGTAGACCTGGCCCGAGTTACCTCTGCAGTGACGATAAATGCCAGGGCAGACAAAGTACACCTCTACCCGATATAACGCGACCCGAAATAACACGAATTCAGATATAACGCGGTAAAGCAGTGCTCCGGGGAGGCAGGGCTGCGCACTCCAGCGGATCAAAGCAAGTTCAATATAACACAGTTTCACCTATAATGCAGTAAGATTTTTTGGCTCCCGAGGACAGTGTTATATCGGGGTAGAGATGTATTACAAATCTAAGTGCTCTGAAGGGGCTGGAAATGACTTGCCTTTTAGCACAACCTCTTAAAGCTTTGGTGTCTAGTTCACAAATAGACCTATGCCTAGACAAGCCACAAACACATTTACAAAGCTTAAAAGGAACATTCCCCTCCTCTGATTTCAAGTTAGATGTAACCTTTCCTCCTCCCCACACCCTAGAAAATGTCACACAAATGATAAAGTATCTAGGGACATCTCTTTAAAAAATAAATTAAAAAAAAACTATTGTGCTTGAACATGAAAACTTTTGTGAATACTTGAGGGACCTGATAACAATGATCACGGCTGACTAATCAGTGCCAACTAGTACACATCATGTACAGCCTCATCTGAGCTCATCCTGATTAAACTTTTCATAAGCACATTTACATTTTCTATTCGAGACAAGCCCTGGTATTTATTTATTTTTTAAACACACGGCTCGGTCATTCGGGACCCCCTTTTACTGCAGAGATAATGAACCTCCAACTGGCTCTACTGAGAAAAGAACAGACCATAATGTGACACGATCTGCAGGAGCAGCTCGCAAGAACCCTGGAGGGACGGCTACAAACATTTACCCCGCCCCCCCCACAAGTCATTTCAATAGAGAGTTAAGAGGGACAGACACTTCCCGGGCAGGAACCGAGCAGCGCGCCCGGGGAGCTGGGGGCAATGAGCCCGGGGGGGGGGGTCGTTTTCATTCACCGGGACGGAGGGGAGGAGCGAGGCTGACCCCGCCGGCGGCTGCGGTGTTACGGGGGGCCGGACCCGCTGCCTCATGCTTCCAGCAGCGACGCCCGGCTCCCGTCCCGACGCGGCACCGCTCCGGTTGCTAGGGCGAGCGCCCTGGGGAGGCACGGAGCGGACACACCCACTGCCCCGCCACCCCCGCGCAGCCGGTCTCCGCGCCCCGGCCCGCACTGACCTGTCGGGTTAGCGGCGGCGGCGCCGGCGGCTGCCCCGAAGTTGAAGGCCATGAGGCGGCGCGGTTGGCAGGGTGCAGCCGCCGCTGGGTCCGGCTGGAAACGGTCACCCCAGGGGGAACGGTTCCGGGTGATGGCCCCGCTCCCGGAAACAGTAATAGCCCCAGCGACCCGCGCCTGAACTCAGAGGGTGGCGCTGAATGATGACGTGATACAACGCTGTGTTTCGTCACTCTCACGAGCGACCCGTCCCTACCTCCAAAATAGATGCGTGGATCACGTGGCACGCCGAACCTTGCGCTCGGCTACGCCTTAGCTATGACGTATGGGTGTCGCGCGCCTCGCAGAAGCGGAGCTGGGATTGAAGGGGAGGGCGGCGAGAGAACATTAGCTGTGGAATATACCAATCAGGCTAATGGTGGGGGGAGGGCGGAAATCACGGAGTCAGGGGCATACCATGTGGCCTAGGAGGGGGAGGTGCCCTCTTGTGGCAACTGGAGGAGTGGTTAGAGCAGTGGGCTGGAGCCAGGACTCCTGGGTTCCATTGCTGGCTGTGCTGTGAGCGTGGGGGGCTGGTGTGGCTAGAAAGCGAGGTGGGCCCAGATCCCCAAAGGGGTGTAGGCACCTAGCGTCCACTGATGTCAACGGGTGCATGGGGTGAACTTCACCCCACTTCTCCGCAGGGTGTAGGGGGCTGCGGGACAGTTCCCCCACGCCATCCCATTGCATGTTATACAGAGACCCCCCACTCCACCACTGACAGCCACCTGGCCCTTGTTTTTCAATCAGCGTTGTGGTCGACCATTGCACTCTGACGAGTGATGGGGTTACAAATTTCAAACTACAAGGGAGCCAGCAGGGTTACTGCCTTCCACAGACACGCCATCACATGTTCAGCACTTAAAAAGAAAACTGCAACAGGATCACAAGTGGTTAAAATAATTTTTACCTAACCCTAGTGTGACGGGTTGGATCACAGAAACCCCCTTGGGAGCTGCCACCCGATGTGCAAAGACTACCCCTGCTTCTGTTTTCCCTGCCAGCTCAGGACTCCAGCATCCTGTCTTGCTGAGCCAGACACTCCTGTTTGGCTCCAGACACAGATCCAGGGTCTGAATCACTTGTCCCAAAGCTGCAAGTTTACCTGAAAACAGCTCGCAGTAGCGTGCTTGTCTTTAGCACTCAGATGCCCAACTCCCAATGGGGTCTAAACCCAGATAAATCCGTTTTACCCTGTATAAAGCTTATGCAGGGCAAACTCATAAATTGTTCGCCCTCTATAACACTGATAGAGAGATATGCACAGTTGTTTGCTCCCCCAGGTATTAATACATACTCTGAGTAAATTACTAAATAAAAAGTGATTTTATTAAATACAGACAGTAGGATTTAAGTGGTTCAAAGTAGTAACAGACAGAACAAAGTAAGTCACCAAGCAAAATAAAATAAAATGCGCAGATCTATGCCTAATCAAACTGAATACAGATAATTTCCTCACCAGTTCCAGAGTGCTCCCTTTTACAGGCTAAGCTCCTTTTAGCCTGGGTCCAGCAATCACTCACACCCCCTGTAGTTACTGTCCTTTGTTTCAGTCTCCTTCAAGTATCCTCAGAGGGGCGGGGGGGTTTGAGAGGCTCCTTCTTTAGCCAGCTGAAGACCAAATGGAGGGGTCTCCCACAGGTTTAAGTAGACTCTCTCTTGTGGGTGGAGACCTCCCTCCTATGCAAAGCCCAGCTCCAAGATGGAGTTTTGGAGTCACCTGGGCAAGTCACATGCCCCTGCGTGACTCAGTCTTTGCAGGCCAACGCCATTGTCCACATGGCATCTTGCATGTCTCCAGGAAGACTTCTCATGTGGATTGGAGCTTTCCAAGATGCATTGTTCCCTAAGTGTCTCCTGATCAGGTACTTAACCTGGCAAATTCCTTCCTAAAGAAGCTGACCAAATGCCTCACAAAGCTTACTTAGAAATCAGGCAAGCATACAGCCCATATTCTTAACCTCGAGTAGAAAATGATATATATGTACAAATAGGATGAATAGATATAGTAGACCATAACCCTTACGGAGATATGTTACATGGCACAGGCAGCACAAAACATATTCCAGTTATGTCATACATACATTTATAAGCACCCCCTCCCCATAAAGCCTTATGGGGTACACTGTCACACCTAGATTAACACCTATCCCATGAGGCCAGGTCAAAGATGGGCCAAATTTCACATTTACATCAGAGCAACCCTGTTGAAGTCACTGGGGTCACCCCAGTTTAACCCATCATAATTTAAGCCACTGGGCTAGACCCTCCTTTCACTGTCACCAGTTTTATGCTGGGGTAACTCCACTGACTGTACCAGAGATGGGACTCAGGCCCATGGGCAAATCTATACTGGAAACTTACAGTACCTTTCCTACTGAAATTTTCACACCAAACAGGTCACCGTTTGGGGCCTGATTCTCCTTTCCTTGAGTATCCACAGCTCCTACTGAACAGAATACGAGATTTGGGTACACAAGGAATATAAATCAGGGTGCTTGGTAACTCCCTAAAAATTATCTTGCACTTGAAATAGTTCTCCATACAAAATGGTTATTATTTTTCACCCACTTCTGGACAGAAAATGGTACCGACTTCTCCGGAGTCCTATATTCAGAAGGTATTTACTGTGTTTTTCAAAAAAAAAAAAAAAAAAGCATGATGCAAGGACAATTTCTTAGTGGTCTTCTAGCCCCAGATCCCACACACTGCTCTACACACTTACTAGGCCTCACTGGAATATATGCTCCAGATATACAGGTGTGTGTGGGGGGTAGAAGTGGGGTTCACTCCTCTCTAAGCAACATCCCAAGTCACCAGTGTGTAGCCATCACTCAAAGAGCAGAGGAAAGTCAACATTTTCATAAGAGTCCACTAATTTGGGTACCCAGCTTGAGCCACTTACAGACTGTTTTTCAGAGGTGCCAAGCATCAGCAGCCCCATTGAGGTCAACGGGAATGGTGGGGGCTCAGTATCTTTGAAATGGGGCCCCAGGCATCTCAAGTTGGGTACCAAATAATGAGGCACCCAAAATCAGTGGACACTTTTTTAAACAGTAGGCTCTTGTGTCTGGTGGTTCCCCCTACCTACAGACATCCAACTCACTGTATTGCTCTTTGTGAACCTACCTCTCTGTGGAACAAGATAGTGAGAAACTATCAGCAAAGGTATCAATATTCTAACTCACAGCACCTCCCTGGAAATTTACATAATCCTTATTTTACAATCCCAACTCTCTGGGTGTAATAAATGTCTCACAGCCATGTTCCACTGAAATACAAGCAGCTTTACTTTTCTCTTTCAGTGCCATCTTCTCCCATTAGAGTTAGGGGCCATTTTGACTTCAAAATGCTAGACCAATGCTGAGCACTACTGCAACAATCCCCCGGTTAGGTTCTTAAATCCATCTTCAGGCACCTAAATCAGTGTCCTGACTTTTAAAAGTGATGAGTGTCCACTACTCCCACTGACGTCAGTGGGAGCTGCTGATGTGCAGCACTTCAGAGCCAAAAGCTAGGTTGGAAAATACTGGCTATGAACTGTTTTCTTTCAAAAGGCGCCAGATACACAGACATAAACACAGAAGTTGTTTAGTGAAAGAAAATACCAAGTTCATCACACTTTTTATAGAAACATTAACTTTTATTAATGCAACACTTGATCTGCATTAATAGTGGAAACAAAAATTGCAAGAGTCACAGAAAGTGAATCAAGTGTGCAAACATACTGATCATTGCTATGAGTATCTCCTCTTCAACAGTCAGCCTCAGGAAAACAAATACGAAATCCATCAACAAATAACATTTGACAATTATCTCCCGTGAGTCTTCAATAATTAAAAAAGTATCTAACACTGCCTGGAATCACTTCCACTGTGTGAAACAAACAATGCTTTACAGAACAGCTGAACAAAAGGATTATAGATGGATCATCTTCCCTGGATGCAGGCACAAGTAATTGTTATTAATAATAGGTATATAAGGAACTATCATACAGTGATCTTAGCACTCCTGCAAGGTACTGAGTGTTTGACTCACAGTGAAGTAAGCTGTCCTTTGAAGGATCAAGCCCATGGCACTTTACTAATATTAATTCATCCCCTAACCCTACAGATTACAACTCTGGTCTCTTGACAACCAGCCTTGCGCTCTAATCACTAGACTGTGCTGCCTTTCAGTGTTAATTAGCTTCTATTGTGAGTTGCATGTGTGCATCCAGAGAATGATATTCTTTGTAGTGTTTCTTTACACGTTAACAGCTGAGAAAGATGAACAAATGGGATTCTGGATTTTTAAGGTACCCAGGGGACAGTTTACAAAGAAACAGTGTAAAGGCCTGTCAAGGATAACTGTCCCTGCATATCAAATATACTGACCCTTTATAAAACACAGCTGGAAGGTCTGGCATCCAATAAAATGGCTCTCCCACAGGTATATTTGACTTTTTGTATGTGCTGGATTGAGAGAGGGGGTGGAATGCTCCATTAAGAGGCACCAAACTGCAATGTACCGTTTTCACAAAACTAAAAGGAAATAAAACACTCTCTAAAATTGTATCATGCATCCTGCTTCAATGGGTTTTAGCTTTTAACTCTGTAGTCATTTTTGCTCTTGCCTTACATAGAAATGCACACACCCTTCTCCAAACTGCTTAATATCTATGCGTCTATTTGTATCTGTAACACATGGGATTTTAAAATGTGTTTGTTGATGGCCTATGCCTGCTCCCATTGACAACACTGGCAAACTCCCACTGACTTCAGCGGGAGCAGCGTCAGGCCACTGCTGAGCGCTTTGGCACACCCCGCTTGTAATACAGAACGTACTATATTTTTTACATGCGAGTTAGTTGCTGAGAAGTTCCAGAAAGAATTAGATGTTCCATGGACTAAAAAAGCCTGCGTCTATAAAGTACAACTGAATGTGATTTTGTTGGCATTTTGCCCACAGTGCTCACCTCTAACGGACATGCACGTGTTTTAAAACCTGATGACAGTCACTTTGCATGGCATTTAACAGATTTCCAACTACACATTGAAAATTAGAAGGCGCAGCGAAACCGGACAGCTGTACAGGAATGGACGTAACAGCAGGAGCATGCAAAAAATAAAATGGAAACTTTTATTAAAATAACCACCTTTCCTGTATTTTAGACAGATAAGACCTCTTCCCTATGGTCTAGTGGAGATTTAAGAAACAGATGTTCCTTGGGGGGGAAATTCTTCAGAGCAAGGTAGAGAATGGAAACATTGGAGCAATGAAGTAACAAAACCAAGAAGCAGCTTAACCTGCTGTAGCATATACACAAACCTCTAGACACAGTCATTCAGACATTTGAAGAGTTCGGCTAATTAATCAATAAATGGAAAGGAATAATGAGCCAGACCCTGAAGAGATGTAAATTGGCACAGCATCACTGACTTTGACAGCGCTCCATGGATTTACATCAGCTGAGGATCTGACCCAATAACCAGAATGTAACATTTTAAAATGGATATGTTGGGGTTAAATTCACCCCAGGGCAGGGGATCCTGCACAGCAGTTGAGTCCTTGGGACAAAACCTGTTCCTGACATCTCAGCCGAGTCCACGACTACTTGGTCTGGACAGTGGCATGAGGACTGGTATTTTGCAGCAGTGCGTAGTCCCTCTGCTGGTCCTCTGCGCTAGGATGAATTTCACCCTGAGGCCTTGTCGTTTTATCAGGAATAATGCTTTCAAAATGACTTCCTCAGAAAATACCCGAGGCTTTGTAGATGATTTGTAGGTTACCGTTGTTGTGCACAGATAGCTTTTCCACACGGTGCTATATTTCAATGTGGATCGTACAATGATCTGACCTGTACAACATAAAGACTGAGACAGAAAGGTGATCTAGAGTTCCTGATTTAGCATAACGTACTGCAAAAGGCAAATGGCCCATTCCCAGAACACAGGCTCTGCAGCTAATGACTCAGTTTCCCCAGCTAAGGAAGGCTGGCCCTTCATCTGAGGGGGATGTAGCCTTTTACCAGCAGCACTGGGAAGTCTGTAGCTGCCCCTTTCCGAATACAAGGAAGAATTTAAAAGGGACCCTGGGCCAAAGCTATTGGGTTCTCCTTAGCTGGCAGGTTTATTCCAGAGGTCAGCCAAGGAAAGAAAGAAAGGGGTCCTGGGACTCAAAGACTGGGGTGATGGGGAGGAGGGTATCTGCAACTGGAATCTACACAAGTGGCAAAGGAAGATTCTCCCCTCCCGCAGAACATTTGGAGTAAAGGTAGGGCAGAGTTCCAAACCCCCTCACCCACAAGGGTTTTCACATGGCATTATTTTCATCCTGGCCAATCACTGGGCAGATGAGGGCTGGACAGTTTCCTCTCATGAGGTTAAATGGAGACATTACTGCCAAGCAAATCCCTTGAGATGAATGGCTGTAGTTGGCTAGCCTGAGTCTCTCACTCATTGGGAACACACTTGCAGATCACGATGGGTTGGGAGCTCCATTATGTACAGGAGCCCTTATCCTCAGCCAGGCAGCGCGGCAGATGCCTGAATTTGGATGATTATTATTTGGTTGGTTTTGGCTTGCATAGGAGAGGAGCCAGTTGGCTGAAGAAGTCAGCCTGGTGCAATGCCAGTTTCTCTAGCCTTCTGTGATTGGTACAAATCTATAGACCACAGCACAGTTGGGCTCTGGTCCAGGACTTGGGCTCCTCGGTGCTACAGTAATACAGATAATAAATAATAGTGATAATAATGAGCTTTTCTGACTGGGCCAGCCCAAAATGGTCTGGATTGCTGAACAATTGATAGGCTAACATCCTACGCATGTGGAAAGCAACAGAGAGTCCTGTGGCACCTTTAAGACTAACAGATGTATTGGAGCATAAGCTTTCGTGGGTGAATGCCCACTTCATCGAACGCATCTTAAAGGTGCCACAGGACTCTCTCTTGCTTTTTGCAGATCCAGACTAACACGGCTACCCCTCTGATACATATCCTACGCATGAGTGTTCAGCCAGTCAGAAAAGTAGGTCTCAATTTTTCACTGACTTTATTTGATGGAAATATATTTGTGAGAATGCTCTTCCTCACGGAGAGAAAAAAGGTACCCTTATGATATTTTAAGCTACCAGTATTTTTAAAAAACGTTTATGCTGCTTTCCTTTATGTTCCAAACATACCTCAACACAGAAGGTCTGTAGGTTTCCTAAATGTTGAATGCAATTACAAATACCCTTGCAACATCTGCCTGTACAGTTCTCCACAGAATAGATATTGGTGAGACACTGACACGGGAAAAAAGGAGAACGCTCTATTGTACCCTCAGCTAACCAACCCTTTGTTTTCCAGTGTAAAAAACAATTAATTAAAAACTTTCCAGGGCATTTTATTAATACCACACAATGGGATTTCAAGCAATACTGGGACAGATCAAGGTGCTGTACGAAAATGTGCTATCAAGTACTTGGCTTCTTAACTGAAAACTAGGTATGATTAAATAGGCCTCATTTACCATTTTGGCTTAGATTCACAAAACAATTTTGGAGGTGAAAGGCATGATGTGTAACTACTAAAACAATCCATTCACACTCTGTTAATAAGAAGTCAAGTGTACTCTACACAAAAGACAAAATTAAACCTAGGGCAATATTTTCAAAGATGCTTAAGTTCCATTTTCAAAAGGGACTTAGGAGCCCACATTACTAAGGTCCATTTACAAAGTTTACCCCACGTAATTCTAATACATGAATCAGGGTATTATACTCTCACTGATATAGTGGTTCTGAGCTTTTATGGCTTTCAACAGCACTGGGAATATTAAACACTAGTTAATAAAGCAGGATCTCAAGTCATTTTAATATCTGGTTTTAAAACTTACTTAGCAGCTGAGAAGAACAGTTTCCTCATTCACTAGCATTTTAGTTTTTTCCATCCCTGTACTACAAATAATTATAATTAGCATGGTGGGTTTTTAGAATGCTGAATGCCGGGTAGTGTTCGGTATTAGATCAACTTGCATAGTGTATTCACCAAGCTCACATGGGAAGGGGAAAAAAAGAAGATTAGGATGTCCTGATGAGCGGAGCCCTTTCCTCTTCAGAACTCTGAAATACAAAATGGCAAAGCAGAAAAGTTAACTGCAGTGTGTTAGACAGCTGGAGGACAGTAAATGTAAGATTGAGTTTCAAAGCAGCAAAGAAGAATGAGCCTGGTTATCAGCATCCCCTAAGTCCGAATTCTATCCCTTGTGCCATACAAGAACAACTATTAAGCTAAAAAAAGTACCGCGGGGCAGATTGTGAGTGGTCTTTGCATAGATATTCAAGCGGGATGATGCAAGAAGCCACCCCAGTTTGCTCGCCCTATACCAGGACCAGCACAACCGCAGCATATGCTCTACTGTGAGCACGCGGATTGTTCCTCATAGGACTCCCATTGGAAAGCTGCCCCAAAGGGGCTGGAGAGGAGAAAAGGACATGCCCCCCTCTTCTCTGCATGGGCAAGTGTTGCTGGCCAGCCACGGAGAGGGGAGCGTGCTGCATCACCCTAGGGAATGGTGCAGCAGGCACACGCTGTCTGCATTCCTTGGAGATGTTTAGGGGGTGACACAGGGACCAGCGTTAGGGCAGGGCTTATTTAACTTCCTCCATGATGATGCTGGGAACGAACAGCATATTGACGAGATTACACTGGGAGGAGTTATCTGCGCCAGTGGGAACAGAGATAATTAAAAGGGACCTACAGAGCGGCAGGGTCAAAGGCAGGAAATCTTAGAAAAATGCAAGATAATGCATCTTGGGGAAAATAATCTGACACACACACACTCAACAGGAGGGAGAATCCTGGGAACCAGTAATGCTGGAGACTTATGGGCGACAGAAGGCAGGGTAATAAGGCTGCAAAATTAAAGGCCAATCTTGGGCTGCGTCTGCAAAAATACTGAGTCACAGAGCAGGGAGGTGAGAGTTTCTCTGTATGTGGATGAAACCACCTCTGGAATGTGTGTGTTCACTTCTGGGCACCTAGTATGTTAATGACAGACCGGAGGGAGTTCAGAAAGGAACAACAAAAATGATGCAGGGCTGGAGAGACAGATTTAGAGGAAAGATTTAAAGAGTTAAATATGTTGAGCTTTGCGAAATGATAACTGAGGGGTGGGGTCAGCGATATGATAATAGTCTACAAATAGTTTAAGGCCATAAAAAGGAGGGAGAGGAAAGAACTGGTGCAATACAAGGGGGTAGTACCAGGGCTATATGATTTTCATGGCCATTACAGATTACACAGTTTGCAGGAAACAGCCTGAGAAACGTGGCTGTGATTGATCTCGCTGGGGTGGAGATGAGAGAGCAGGTAGGGCTGGGGCCTTGGCCGGAGCCCACAGGCCTGTTGCTTGGCTCTCAGGCTGAGCCTGTCAACCAGACAGGGAAGGGAAAAAGAAACTCAGGTGCTCGGAAGAAACAGGATCTGCCTCTCCCATAAACTAACCAGGACCAGAGTCATTCAAACATCCATTGCCAAAAAGCTGAACAGGGTGCAAGAACGAAACAAAAGTTTCCAAGCGGGGGCAGTCAACATTTGAGGAAAAGTCTGTCAGGCTGCAGAAAGATCACACAGGTGTCTCTCTTGAGGTCTTGCCACAAAACCACCACCACAAGGCTAACTAATAAGCATGCCCAGGTCCTCACAAACTGAGAAACAGCACACGCACAGTTTGGGTGTGAATTCAGGAGGCAGGTTGCGTGTGCTTTTTCGTGCAGTTGCAAGAACCCGTTTAGAAAGCCAAATACACAAAAAGCAAGACGGTCCTAGAGCAACAGCAGCTAGAAGTGGAAAAAGCCTACTAGGGTACCCTGTCTCGGATCACAAAGCTATCCCTAATTTAGCATCCATACAGGACCACTGAAGTAGGGTGAAGTTTTGGCTCACAATCTTTGACAGCATTGACAACCTTAATGCCAATTTTTTAATATAACAGATGAGAATACACATATGGAACACTATTATCTGTGTATGGTACTGTATTGTACAATTGATCGGTGGGTGTTTTTGAAGTCGTAATGTGCATTTATAGCATAAGTTTGTGCGTTTGAGAAGTAATTTGGAGGAGCTGATCCACTTTGTATCGTCTTTGTATCAGTTATATTGACATGTGGAGATGCTCAGGTTGTAAGATTATAATTGCCATTGAATGGTTAAATATGGTACGGTCAGAGTTAAGGTTGTGCATTATGGAGTGATTTTCAGTTCTCTGAGGGGGACAGTATTGTTGAATGGCCCAAGTGGCAAAGCTGGGATAAGAATCTGAATTTGTCTGTAGTTTCTGGGTGTTCAGAATTGGGCTGTTAGTTTAGATGCCGATTTGGCCTTCGGTTGGTTTAGGAAGAACACTGGGCCTAGACCCAGCCCAAAGTATTACAAGAAAACCTGAAAATCAATTTAATATTTTTTCCTCAAAAGGCAACTGTCAAATTGAACAGGGCTCAAAATGTCAATCAAATATGTGGGGTTTTTGGATCTTACCCTTCAGAGTTCACTAGTCAGGCTTCTTTTTACAACTAGGGTTTGTAGCTAGCAAAGGAATTAGGAACAAAACAAAATATTTATATTCACCCACCTTACCGTGTATCTTAAACTGGCTGCATAGCTTTGTTTGGGTGCACTTACTCTGGGTCTATTAACACTTCTCTAACCTGGAAAGAGCAGTTGCAACAAAAACAAAAAGCAAAAACGTTGTGGGAACCCAAAAGGTAAAATAAATGACAGGCAAATAAAAAACACAGACAAACACAGAGAAAGGAAGGCCAACTTCAGATGCTACTAACCTCTTCCCTTGTTCCAGGGGGCCTGCATACGAGCACAATGAAACAAATCCCCAAAATAATTCCTAATGCCATGATTATGAAGGGGATGCTGGTTACAACCGTGGCTTCAAACAGAACGCTCTTCAGTTTTTTGGCAGATGCTTCGTCTATCAGAACACTCTGGAGGAGCAGGGAGAATTGAGAAAGAGAAAAATGATACATTTCAATACCTCGCTCTCTTACTTAGAATAAGATAAGAGGAAACAGCAACATCCCCTCTGCCATAATGACTGTTTGATATGCCTTGCCTCTGACTAGAACTGCTAGCTCTTGTTTAGAAGCTCTAGGGGTAAACTGGTCTGCGTTTTCAAAAGTGACTAATGACTTTGTGTGCACAACCGTGGGACACCTTAAAAGGGCTGGTTTTTCAGAGGGAAGGTGCTTTCTCTCCAGCACCCCACGGAGGGACTGGTTCACGAATCACCAGCACACTTCCTGCAATGGCTAAGATTTTCCTTGGAGGTCTCCCATTCAAGTGCTGACCTCGCTTGACCTTACCCACAGTCTGATCCTGCAAACTGCTGTTGCCAGGTGGCATGCTTGCTGCCAGGAGTTGTCTCACTGAAGTCAGTGGGACTCAAGACAGTAAGCTCTACTCCCAGCTGTAACTATATGCAGGATTGGGCATTAATTTGTGAGACCTCTCAGGTTCAGAGCATGAAGGGACATGGCTGCAGGGCCTGTAATATAGTGACCCCTGGGTCTTTGAATGAGGCTTTATACTTGGGGGGGGGGCACGAGCGGGTGGGCAAGTGGCGGGTGGGCAAAGAGGCGAGCAGTGAGCCAGCAGGGATTCTAGGGGCAAGCATGGGGTTTCTGGCAGGGGAGGGAGAAGGTGAAAAGAGGCGAGTAGTGGGTGGGGGGCTGACTAGGAGAGATGCAGCAAGCCAGCTGGACGCTAGGGGGTGATTCATAGAATATGAGGGTTGGAAGGGACCTCAGGAGGTCATCTAGTCCAACCCCCTGCTCAAAGCAGGACCAATCTCCAACTAACTCATCCCAGCCAGGGCTTTGTCAAGCCTGACCTTAAAAACCTTTAAGGAAGGAGATTCCACCACCTCCCTAGGTAACCCATTCCAGTGCTTCACCACCCTCCTAGTGAAAAAGTTTTTCCTAATATCCAATCTAAACCTCCCCCACTGCAACTTGAGACCATTACTCCTTGTTCTGTCATCTGGTACCACTGAGAACAGTCTAGATCCATCCTCTTTGGAACCCCCTTTCAGGTAGTTGAAAGCAGCTATCAAATCCCCCCTCATTCTTCTCTTCTGCAGACTAAACAATCCCAGTTCCCAAAGAGGGGTGTGATGGTGGGGCCGAGCAGGTGGAGTCCTATTTTACTGCTGTGATCTGGTCACCCCATGTGTGCTGTTTCTTCTTATATGGAGGGGGGAGGGCGCAATTTTATATTCTTGCCTCGGGCGCAAAAATAGCTAGTTATGGTTTTGCAGCAGGCCACAATGAAGATCCTCAGTGAGATAAAGCTCCTGCGTAGAGATAACCTAAACCCCTTTGCAAAGTCCCCTTTAACACTGACTGCATCACAAATCCAAGGAATTCAGGGATCCATCTTCAGGGAAGAAACCTCCCTGGAAGTCTGACAAACTAAAGGCCTGATCCATCAAACTTCTTCCCCACGAGTAGCTCTTACGCCCATGAAAGGTATCGTTGACGTCAATAGGAGTTCCCATGTGAAGGGGAGTTTGCAGGACTGGGACCTTGGACAACCATCAACCAGAAATTTTATACAAAGAACCATTTCCTACCCTGCTGCTACTGTAAAATTAGGAGAAACAGGACACATTCCCGATTTACAATATTTACCTCATTTACATGCACCACGGGGAAAACCAATGTTCTGACGCTGCCTGTTTCACTGTGTAAAAAGACAACAAAGCTCTGAGATTCTGCAATGATTTCAGCTTTCTCCAGACAGATTAGAACACAGCAATCAAGGGGGGAAAAACTTTCCCATGTGAAAACTCTAAACCTTTCTTATCTTTAGTTAAACTTTTAACCCTCCTCTCCCCCAGATTGGGATAAGAATCAAGATCTAGAAACTGGAATGTAGTCTTTGTTTTTAAAGCAATAAAATATACTGGGGTTTCCTGGGGAGCGGGGGAAAAAAGGGATCCTTGAGAGGCTTATTAATAGCTGACCTCATGGAAAGTTTGTGCCAGGGAATGGGAACACCAGCCTGAGCGGTTGTTGAAGGCTATACAGATTTGTGAAATATACATATGCTGTTATAAGAGAGACACACCAGCTAAAGTGATGCCTAGTATTACAGTGGAGTTATGTTAATGGTGCCAGCAATACTGGGATATGAGAGATCTCATAACAACTAGAAAGTACAGTACAGTAGATATAAGGAAATGTTGTCGTAGGATCCAGTCCCCCAAAGGCATCTGGGCAGATAAAATACCACCCTTTATATATTTTAAAGTGCCTTGTACATACAGACTCATGTGGGAACTTTGAAGTGTCAAGTTGAAAGTGAATGGGAGTTCCTGTAAAGTTTCTAACTAGCTCCTGCTACTATTCTGACACCAATTTGGCCTCATCAGCTGGGATTGTGTTTGGCATTTGCTGTGGCAGAAATCGTGGCTGTGTGTGGGTACACGTGCATTCCTGTGACAGTGTCTCTCTTATAACTAACATAAGGACAGTCGGCCAGATCCTCAGTCAATGTGAATCTATTTTATTGACTTCACAGAAATCATGCCACCAATACGTTTCAGTTCTCTGTCACGTAGTGTGTTTCACATTTTGGCTTTCGCAGTTTGAAAGATATGTTCAGAAAACATGGCACGGCCACCGTAGCTTGCAACAGCTCACCCCTGAGTTTTCAGGTTGTTGAAATAACTACAAATTGCCACTGTGAATGTGAAACGAGACGAAGGAACTACCCTGCCATTTTCTAGGTCAGATTCTATTGGACTGAACTATCTCTACAAATAATATTTCCCCCAAGGACTCTGCAGACAAAGTCACTTCAAATACGAAGTCAGGCAAGCAACCCTGAAATCCACACTGCTAAAGGAGAATACTTACATAAATCCATCTAGTTTTCTGACAAGAACATTGATCTGCATTCTCTTGGCTGCTTGTACAACTATCCCCGTCAGCTGTGAAAGAAAGGGAAACTTTTAGAGTAAAAAATTATGATTTTGTTTTCAAAAGTATGATTTCTGCCCAATTTTTACAGTGGGAAGGAGTTGCTTTTAAGGTGATAAAACAACACATCTGCAAGTTAAGATGGAACTGGATGGGTTTCCTATCTCTTTACAGGAGAATTAGGTAGATGCATGCTAGGGGATTATTTTTATTTGTATCCATCCATCCAGATACTTAGATGACCCTCATTACTATAGAACCTGAGAGACTCTGTATTAATGGTGTCCCTAGACGCTCCAACTGAGCCTGGGGCACCATTCTATAAGGCACAGTACAAACACACAGTTAAGAGACAGTCCCTGTCCCAGTGTAAACAGATAAGAAAGGCAAAGGGTGGGAGAAAGGAAGTGCTATTAGCCCCATTTTACAGATGGAGAACTGAGCCACAGAGAGGTTAAATTGATAGGACCAAAGTCACACAGGACTTCTGTGGCGAAGCTGGGAATTGAACCCAGAGTCCTCTGCCCTTAAAACAAATTGCTACTACAACTCAAGATAGAGTGATGAAGCTGGCTGCACTGCCACTGAAAGGATCTGTGCAAAATATTCTTCTACGAGTTGCAATAATAAATAAATTGCCTAGGGAGGTTGTGGAATCTCCATCTCTGGAGATATTTAAGAGTAGGTTAGATAAATGTCTATCAGGGATGGTCTAGACAGTATTTGGTCCTGCCATGTGGGCAGGAGACTGGACTCAATGACCTCTCAAGGTCCCTTCCAGTCCTAGAATCTATGAATCTATAATAATCCATCATCATCAATGCTAAAAGGCCGGCGTGTTGGAGGAAGGAGATTTTTAAGTGTAGAGGTGGCAAAATGTAGCTTTAATTTTTTTGGTGTGGCAGGGGTTAGTTCATATGACTGTCAATCACACATTGAGAAAGAATTGGGTAAGAAGGGATTGGGCAATCAAAAGTTTGGATTCTAAACAGCATGTGCACTTAGTGCTCAGAAAGGAGCTGCCCTTGCTGAAGCAGAAGGAAATTGTTCCTTCCAGCATCCTGAGTCGGATTAGTTTCCCCCTGTCATTATGCTGGTCATTCCTTTATTCTTTCCCCTCATTCTGTTTTTTTACTGTTCTGTTCTCCACTGTACTCCGTCACATTTTCACTTCCAGGCCACTGCTCTGTTGCGTGGATTTACGGAAGAGTAGATTTTTAAAGCCACAGATCAATAGGTACAATAATAATACAAATGCTGTGCCAGATTCAGTGGTCAACTCCAGCTACCTTGTGACTCCTCTGGGATGCAAAATAGCTGTAAACCCAGCTAACAGCTCTTTGACCAAGACCAGCAACTACTTGGGCTTATTGACAATCAGGGATGAATGCAGAGCCTCTATCTTGAGCTTCTGGGGCAGTATGAATGGATTTAGCCTCTTGAGGTGTAAGATTGGTGTTCAGTCTCCTGATTTTTTGGCCCTGAAGTAGATAGAGAAGATTTCACTTCCTCTTTCTCAGGGGAAACTGGGCGATGGCTTTGGTGGACATGAGACGAAAGCTGGAGCCCGCGGACTGCTCGTCGCTCTATGAGCCAGGAAGTGAGAAGGAAGAGAGCCAAGCGAAGAGGGAGGGGGTTTTCTTGGAATGCTATCGAGTGGCTGTGATGGAAGCCACCAGCTGCAGGGAAACAATCTCCACCCTTCTCAGGCAAAAAGAAATCCTGTCCCACACAAAGGGAAAACTTCCTGTCAAAACCTGTCCTTGAGGAGGCTGCCTAGTGTGGGTGGGTTGGTGGGAAAGCTTGAGATATCGCGAACATCAAACTGATCCTTTCTGGAACTGAGAGCTGTGGAATTTGGAGCAGAATGATCCTGGGGCTTGGAGTGGGAAGTGCCTTTCTAAGGAGGTCTGGCTGGGGTGTCTCTCTGCCTTCCTCCTCTGAAAGAAGGTTAGTCTTGGGGTTCATCATATGAACCAGGCTACTAGTGGAGAGGGCTAGTGAACAGTGCTTAGAGAGGAGATTGTCAGACCAGGGATGAAGCCAGAATAAACACTGTGAAACCCTCTGGCCTGCCATTATCTAAGCCATAACATTCATGGCATAACATATAAACTGGATGCCTAAGGGAATAAGGTTTAAGGACTCAATTCTGAGTCAGTGGGAGCTGGATCAGGCCTTAGCATCTTCCTTCCTTGCCTAGAGAGTGTATTCACAAGCCCATATCTTCGGTGAAGTCTTGGATCTACAAACACAACGCTCTAAGTGCACAGATCAGTACTCTTGTATTGCTTTTTGGGTAGAGCTTGGTTTTCTCTCTCAAGGGTCTGGTATCAACAGGACAGGAGGACTCTGTGAAGCCCCCTAGTCACTGTGGGGCAGATTGCTAACCAGAGGTGGCTGCCTTCATTTATTCACTTCATCTAATGGAGGGAGAATCACATACCCTGCAAGCCATTTCAAAGGGAAGCACATACTTACAGGATTGATGTCCAGAAATGTTTCATGATCCTCCTTTCTGGGATGCATGCCCTGTATGTCCTTAATATACTTCTCATCTGCTTGGTAAAAATGTGGGGCCGATAAAAGGATCGGGACACCTGGAATTTTAAAACAGAGAAGTCACTATCTTCTAAAGAGAACAATGCATCAGATCCCCATCCATCCAGCCTATCAGTGTGGCCAGGAACAAAAATAAGATACCGCACACACACCATGAAACAACTTCCAATAGTAAAAAGTAAGCAACATCATCACTAACATACCTTCCCAGAATCCAGTAATAAATAACTGAAGAAAACTGGTTTCTTCTGGAGCCCATTCACTTCATTGGCAGCACTTTACAGAAGGCAGCATGGCCTGGTGGATAAGACATTGAACTGGGACTCAGAGACCTCGGTTCTATTTCTGGCCCTGCCATTGGCCTGGTGGGTGACCTTGGGCAAATCATTTCATCTCTCCCTGCCCCAGTTCCCCATATATAAAATGGGGATAACGTACAAGCTCCTTGTGAAGTGCTAAGAGATCCACCGATGAAAAGTGCTATATCAGAGCTGGGTATTGTTATTTATTATATTCTTATGGTCCATCAACGTAACAGATTCCAACCTAGTCCTGGTGTATACTATCTAGGTTCTTACACTCTCATCACTTCAGTCATCGAGGGCCTTCCAGCAGTGCATTAAGCAAGGTGACTAACATCTGTCACATGTAGTTTGTTCTCTCCCGAGGGTTAGGCCCTCATCCAGCAAAGCACTTGGGCACACAGGCAGTCACACTGAAGCCAAAAGAGTTACATTAATTGACACCAGCTGAGGATCTATCCCAGGGGTGGCCAACCTGTGGCTCCGTAGCCGCAAGCGGCTCTTCGGAGGTTAATATGCGGCTCCTTGTATAGGCGCCGACTCTGAGGCTGGAGCTACAGATGCTAGCTTTCCAATGTGCCGGGGGGTGCTCACTGCTCAACCCCTTGCTCTGCCCCAGGTCCTGCCATCATTCCTCCCCTTCCCCCAAGCCTGCCATGCCCTCACTCCTTCCTGCTCCCCACCAGAGCCTCCGGCGCACTGCAAAACAGCTGATTGCAGCAGGCGGAAGGCGTGGGGAGGGAAGGGGAGGCGCTGATCGACGGGGCTGCCAATGGGCGGGCGGCGCTGGGGGGGGGGGGTTAGCGGATGGGGGGTTGCTGACGTATTACTGTGGCTCTTTGGCAATGTACATTGGTGAATTCTGGTTCCTGCTCAGGCTCAGGTCGGCCACCCCTGATCTAGCCCTTCGTGTCATCCATGCTGTGAGCCCACACTACACTTCCGAGGTGTCACTCATGGTACAGTCCGGTCACTTATGCCCCTGTGTAACTTTAAGTACGTGAGCAGTCTCACTGCACTGATGAAAAGTTATTCTACTAGGACTATTTTATTCCCAACACAGACTGGGTCTAAGGACATTCTAAAGAGGTGTGATTACAAATTTCATGCCAATAGAGCTAACCTTCACAAAGCACACACGGAAAGCACTGAAGACAGCACAGAACACGACTTTCACACGCTGACTGGGGAAGTGACGTTTACCAAAGCAGAACTTTCCCAAGGCCAGCCAGTTCCGATTAGTAAGGAGGCACACCTGAGCAGGAAACACCTGGCCCTGCAGCAGGTGTTCTCAAGGAGAACAGAAGTAGCTGGGAGCGACTAGGCTCTAGCAGAGAAACTGAAGCTGGGCGTGTGAGGCAACAGGCAAGGAATGGCCTGGGAGAATGGATGGACTTGAAAACTCTATTTGGAATGTGGTGTTAAGTTAATAATGCAGGAGCCCTAACTGGGAGAAAGGGTGGGGCCTGCAAGCCAGAGCCTGAAGGCTCAGCTCCAGCTAGGAAAGGCTGGGAGTAGCTTGCCAAAGCAGGGAAGACCCTGCACACCAGGGGAATTTGGGGCTGTGCCCAGCTTAATGGTGGAGGGAAGGCTCTTGTGTTCAGTTTTTGAAATGTAAGTTAGTAAACCAGACCCTGAGGAAAGCTGTTGTTGGATTTGTAAAAGTCTCTTTTTGAGTTTACTGAGGAACCAAGAGGGGAACTGGAGGTGAGGAGCTGCTGGCAGGGCTGCCTGGAGGCCATAAGGGGTCACCTGGGCAGAGGCTACTAATTGACATGCCCCATCTTCACAGAGGGGAAATTCACCCGGTACAGCCAGCCAGCATGAGGCCTATGCACCAGGGTCAAGTGGTATATAGGCCCCATACTGAATTTTGCCCACTAAGAAGTGACTGTGCTGCGCAGAGCATGGCTGGCTGTGACTGCTTTTAACTTTACAGTCCGGCTCCTAGGATGTGCTTCTGACTCCAGGCTTTATATGATGTAAACTAGAGCGTGGGCAGACGACATCTTTCAGGAATGCTATTGCAGATCAGTTTTCTTCACTCCTGGAGCCTTTTAATAACAACTGGTGATACTGGGTTTGATCTGGCACGATGCTGGACTCTCTCAGCTCCCAATGTCTTCATGTAGAATTGAGAGTGCTCAGGACCTCACAGGATCAAGCCAATCAAACCAAGCCCCAACGTGTTTCAGTTAAACGTGAAAACGTGCTGCCCCAGAAGTATTCCCCACACTCCTTGGCTACATACCCTGCTTGCAGACGCTGACGTTCAGGACACCTGAGCCATGGCAGTTTCCTGCTGGCACACAGAATCCTGCATTGTCTGGGTTCACTGACGTATTGGCAAACACCTTTTCAGGGGGCACAAACCGATAGGCAGGGATTCCAGACACACTCACAAAGCTATCAAAAGTTACATACAGAGATCTGTGGGGAAGAAAAGCAAGAATCTGAATTGAGAGACACAAGGACTTAGTAGCCTATGCTGTATAGCCTTCAAAGTGGCATCCGTATGCCCATATGGATTTACGGTAAGCTACGGACCTGATCCAAAACCCACTCAAACCAACAGAAGCCTTGCCACTAATTTCAATGCGCTTTGGATCAGGTCTTATACACCTTGTTGTGGTGTTGCATGAGTCTTTTAAAAAAAATGGAGGTCTGGGGCACAGATGCCTGGCCTCAGAAGGGTTTCTCACATACTCATGATTATCTTTTCAGCCATATGATTTTCAGTGGTGCTGCAGCTGTTTTTGTGCCACAGATCTCACAACCACAACGGTGACAATGAAAAGCATGGACAGGGGAGACAGTACCAGCAGGCCCCAAAGAGGGCAATTCTTGAACCCCCAACATTGCCTGGATTCATCCAGGGCCGGCTCTACTGTTTTTGCCACCCCAAGCAGCGCGCCGAATTGCTGCCGTGGACGGCGTGGGCAGTCTGTGTGCCGTTAGGGCAGCATGCGCGTTTCCGCGGTGGCGGCAATTCGACGGCAGCTTGTCTTCAGCCGGAAGACAGAAGCCGCCGAATTGCCACCGCGGGCAGCTGAACATAGAAGCGTGCCGCCCTAATGGCACATGGACTGCCCCCGCCGTCCGCAGCGGCAATTCGGCACGCTGTTTGGGGCGCAAAAACACACGGACTGCCGCCCTTTGCAGATTGCCGCCCCAAGCACCTGCTTGGAATGCTGGTGCCTGGAGCCGGCCCTGGATTCATCTAATGGGGGTTATTTTCCTGATTTTAAAAATAAAATGTCGTGTAAATTTTGTTTTCAAATGGCAGAGAAACCTAGGAGGAAGGAGGCTACTAGGTAGGATGGCAAGAGAAAAATCCCAGGCTCTTCCATATCCCATTATTTATGTATGTGTGCATGTGTCTAATGGTGGAAGCGATGTCACAGAATGATGCATTCTGGAATGTCTTTAGCAAATTAGGAAGTGAAAGAGGATTTCACAGAGGGAAAGAGAAGTTTCAAATAAGGTCTGTTTAGCACGCTTGTGCTGTTTCCTCTCATCCTGCTGAGTGAGGGAATTCAGCAGATATTTCAGGATGTAACTCAAATTTTCATTTTACTTTTGTCACAAATAGTTCATTTTTAAACTAGATGTGACTTGGTTTTTAGAGACTAACTCACTCCTACTTGTTAGAGTGAATTAGGGTGACCAGACAGCAAGTGTGAAAAATCGGGACGGGGGTGGGGGTAATAGGAGCCTATATAAGAAAAAGACCCCAAAATCGGGACTGTCCCTATAAAATCGGGACATCTGGTCACCCTAGAGTGAATTAATAAAGGACAAATGTACTTCAGGAATAGAGCTTGTAAAACATAACATTAGGGAAAAAGATTTCATCTGAAATCTCGGAAGGATCCAGTGTGAACAGTTTGATACGTTACTTTTGGAATTCCTCTCCTTACCTGCAGAAATCAGAAGAAAAGACATAAATTGTTTCATCTGTGCTTATCAATGGGTGGAAAGCACTTCCATCTGTCCCATTGATCATATTACATGACTCTGTGGTCCACCAGTTCAGTGACCTGCAGTAAAAGAAGCAGAGAGAGGGAACAAAAGAGCCAAAGAATTATTGAGCAATGGTGAGTTAATACTGCTTGGTTGGTGTGGGAAGGACCGGGAGGGCCTGACTCTCATTCACACTGAAAGTATGTCTACACTGCAGTCAGAGGTGTGATTGTAGCTGGGTAACCGTATCCGCACGTGCTCTGATTGAGCTAACATGGCTATAGCAGTGAAGACATGGTGGCACGGCTTCAGTGCAGGCTAGGAATGCAAGTACACACCCAGGTTTCTGGGTGGACTTGTACAAACCATACTGGGGTCTATGCCATTGTGGCTTCACTGCTATTTTTAGCTGCGCTAGCTAGATTAAAGCTAGTGTAGCTATATCTACCTGCGCTGTGATCAGACCTCAGACTGCAGTGCAGACCTAACCGTAGCGCAATGGAAATAGCTCTGGCAGTGTATACGGAGCCTAAAATGCACATAAATTACACTTACATCCCCTTTACGTTGGGGCCTTAGTGTAACTGAGAATCTGGCTCGGAGTATATTGCCCAAGCAAAAAGTTGCTGGCAGACATTTTAATTAACAGCACGGTGTTTTGGGTTATTCACTTTGGGCTTGTTTATGAGCCAGACCACATGTCAAGCAAGTGTGTAGGAACCCTCTTCTGCCTCTAGACCTCTTAGCATCAGGCAGATGCCAGAGGTGAAACTGATTGGCTCCATGCTGCGTGTATGATCAATACTGATCTTTGGGTCAGCAAATATGTCCACTTGAAAGCAAACAACACGTGTAGAACATCCTGAGTGGAGCATGGGCTGACGGGGTCATCTCAACCCTGTTAAAGGACATCACACAGGGGGCTGATGTGAATGATTGATAAGGGAGTGAATGTGGGGTAATGTTCAGTTGGCACCACTCTGCAGTCTCCTCTGCAAGTACTAACCAGGTAAAAATTAGTAACCACACGCCCACTGGGCGTGCTTTTAAGACATGTGACTCCTTTGAGGAAAAAAGAGTATAAAAAACAAGCAAATTAAATTACTGTTGGGGGATTCCTTAATTGACGCCTGGAGAAGCTGCTAGACAGAGTAGCGAAAACTCTGCACCGTGGGCTCGAGTAGGATTGTGACCAGAGGGGTTTCCAGGTAGCCAAGCCTGGCCTCGAGGGAATCGAGACAGACCAGAGTGCTGAGGAGACCAGACCTGGAGGGAAGAAGCCGTCCATAGAATTGGTGACCACCTTCTCTGTTTGCCAAGCAGGAACTGCGTGAGGCTAGCACAGGGCCTGTTTGTGTACGTTTGTGAATGAGAGGCTCGCTAAGAGGAATGTATTGCTCTTACTGTATCGTTGTCTAATGTCTAACATAGAGTTATGTGCTTAATGTAACCTTTTACCGCTGGTGTGATTCCTTCTCAAATAAAGTGCTGTGTATGCAAGATAATT
This sequence comes from Trachemys scripta elegans, assembly GCF_013100865.1. Lineage (NCBI taxonomy): Eukaryota > Metazoa > Chordata > Testudines > Emydidae > Trachemys > Trachemys scripta. The sequence continues at coordinate 12,724,252 of NC_048302.1, forward strand.
ACTGTGGACCTTTTTCACTGGTATGACAGTAATCTGCTCCACTAGGAGCCATTAAAGATCCATTCAGGGGTAGTAGCCCCCGGTGCCAACAACAGGCTCCCCAGACCTTGGGTCTGGATGCGGAGGAGTAGGCAAGGCTACTTGCTGGGAACATGGGGAATGGTCTGAGCCTTGCCTTAGAAGCTCCACCCCACTACTTGCAACCCAGAGTAGCTGACCAGCTGCAGGGTGTGGGGAGCTCTCCCCAGGAGCAAGGAAGCAGGGGATGACTGTGACTCAGAGCTGCAATGTCTCCTGGGAGGGGCAGTTTTACGCACCACCCCTTGCTCACTACTGTATCTAAAGTCACAATTTTCCCCTTTGCATGAAAGCCACCAGAAAACAGCAACTAACCAGAAAATTTAATGGAGGGAAACAGCAAATGGAAGCAGGACCCAGGTATGTTCACTCCAAATAAAGATAAATGTCATTTGTATTCTAGCAATCTGCAGGAGTACATGGATGTTGACTAGCAGGAAACACATGGAGCGAATCTCCAGCTTGAATGCATTAACGCAAGCTCCACCACCCTTTTTATTAACATTTATTGTATACTTAATAAAATCAAAGGGAAAACTAAGTAGTAGTCCACAATACTGCTAAATACTCAGTGACTATGATGTAGCAGATTATTGGCAATAGTTTTCAAGTTCAAGCTGATTCTGTAAAATCAGTATGCAGAGAAATACGTCAGTTCCTATGTGGAGTTTGTAGTTATAGTCCCCAGCTTTTCAGTAGAGTTTTGATATCAAGTCAAAAGACCAAAAGGATCACAAACTAAACCCATGCATGTTAACAAGTAAGAAAGCCCTTGAGGTGGCGGGGGGGGAGGGGTGTGAACCCCACCTGCAGCTGACCTGGCCTAGCTACATCACAGTCAAAACTATAGAGCCTTGTCTCCACTAGGATTTTAAATCAACCGCACCAATGCGCAAACAGACCATTTTGCGCAGTGAAGACCTAACCTAAGATGATTTGTGTAACTAACCCCTGCTACAATTCTAGTGACAATGAGGCAGTTGCAGTTTTAACCTATGTACCTTGGCCATCTAATACTGGTTAAAACTACAACTGCCCCCTCTTTACTAGGACTGTACCATGGGCTAGCTGAACACAGGACAGGTTAACACATGTTTAAAAACTCACCTTTCTCCCAGGGAAGACAAGTGCCCAGATAGAATGGACTTGGTCTAGTTGTTAAACTCTCCTTTCACGACAGAAACAGCCCTGTTTGCTGAGAAGTTACACTCACTAAAACTGTATCGGCTCCAACATCCACCTCTCCCACTTCTGGCTGCCCAGCGTGCAGGTTTGCTCGTGCAGGCAGCAATCAAAATCCCGGGGCTTCTCCTGACCAACTGCAAGTTGTGGGAGTGTCTCTCTCTCCCCATCTATCCACCCAGCTACTTATAATGCCAGCAGCAATGACATCTCTCAAAAAGGGTGCAATGTGTCTGTGCGGGGGCATGGGCACACCGCAGCCCCCTTTCTGCACCAGCTGGTGGCCTGAGGGCAATGGTGGAGGGAGTGGATGCAGCACCCATGTAAAGGGTATAGTAGTCGTTTTGCTCCCTCAGCACCCTGCAGGTGCATTCTGCCTGCCTCTGTCCTCTGCAGGCAAAGGCTAACTTCCTGTGAGCTGTGGGATTTGGGGTGTGCAGAGAGCCTGTCACTAAACTGGCTTCTTTGTAAAAATATTAGAAATGAAAGGCGCTGTCTCTGCTGACTGAAAGGTCTCAAAGGAAGTGAGAAGTTTCACACCGTCCGATTCGACAACTTACTCTTTTCCTCTCCACTCCACGATCTTCGAGAAGTTAAGGTAGTTCATTTTCCCACTGAGAACAACATATTCACCGTCATCCGTTCCATTCATCTAGAAACACAGAAGAGTTCGTCTGCACAGTGCTGGGCCAGTCACTCCCTAGGGCAGGTAGCTGATGCACTAGAACAGGGTGGTAGGTGTCTACTGTTGTGCCACCCTGTTACCATGCGTTGGACTCTGCTGGGGGCTGCAAGCTAATTGTTGACAGAGAGGGACGGTCAACCGAAGTATTCCAGATGATTTCAAGGAGAGAGAAGGGGTATCCAAGATATCTATGGCCCAAGCCATAAAGAACTTTAGAGACTGAATCAACACTTTGAATTGCAACCAGACACAAACTGGCAGCCAATACAGTCTCTCTAGGGCCCAGATATTTATGTGCTCCCACAGTGAAATGCTATTAAGTAAGTGGGCAGCCACATTCTGTCTCAGTTGAATTTTCCCAGTGGTTTTCAAGGCTAGTCCCACAAACAGTGCATTATAGGGGACTAAGGCATGAGCAACAGTGGTATGGTCCACATCTGAATAAGGAAACTCTGCTACCTCCTAGCCAAGCAGATGTAGTCCTTCAGCTATCCCCACTGTCATCTCTTCAGTTGTTTCCCCACAACCTCCCCGTAATGCTTGCGTGTGACCCCGATAGACCCTTTACAACTGGCCCAGCAATTACAGGCTCAACTTTGCATCAGTAACGTGCCATTAATTTAAAGCTCCGGAAAGCAAGACATCGTAGACAAGTTACCTTATTAAATAAGCCAAACTCTGAATCAATCTCAGGATGAAGCACATGAAGGGTTGACAAAAGTTTGTCTTTGTAGCCCCACAGTAATTCGTGGACAGTGTGTGTCATAAACAAGTTTTCTTGGTATAATATTAGGAGAATCTCTGTAGGTAGCCGTAGAGAAGTCGATTTGGCCCATTCCATTGCAGTCTGATATGAGAGAGGAATCAAGGACAAGTTGATACAGTATTAAAATAAAATGTACTTATACACACAAGAGCAGAACAGTGTATAGGCAGGAAGCATATTTTCAACCTTATGATTTAATGATAACAGGTAATTTATTGGTCACTGGGATTCTTTTGATATGTTCTTATCGATATCTGCTTTCACAGGCCCCAATTCAGCAAAACATTTAAGCCCCTGCTTAAATCCATCCCTATTCAGTAAAGCACATAAGTTTCATTCCATTAAGTTAAGCATATCCTTAAGAATGTATAACAAATTAAACATGTGTGTAAGTGATTTGCTGAATCGAGATGGTCCTTAAGCCCGGTAACCTATTGGCTAGAGTGACTGAATTTTAGTTTCAAGATGTTGTGGCTCCAAGGCATTAAACCAAAGTACATGCAAAAATGCTTTACTAAACAGAGGTGGTTTGCTGAAGCACAGTAGCCTACTGACCTGAGAAGTGTTTGAAATTTAGTTTAAAAAAAGATGTGGTTCAGAGTTGTGAAACCAAATGCGGATTAAATTCAATAAAAGGTGGCCACTTCTCCAAAACGCATGGACTGGCTGCATCACTTACTTAGTGAAGACAGTATAAGCTGAACGGAATGGAATTTATTTTTCCTGTAACCTGTGGTACATTGCACTTTCTACAGCTCAATATAAGAAGTGAAGTTAAACAGATAGTTAAAAGTCAAGTTTCTTATGTGAAAAAGAGCAAAACTGACATAAGAACAGGTTGGTACAAATCACAGAATCATAGAACTGGAAGGGACCTCGAGAGTTTATCTAGTCCAGTCCCCGGCACTCATGGCAGGACTAATGATTACTTATGGCATCCAAATCATGCTATCAACAATAGAATGGAAACACGGTTGTTACTAGCAAGTTTCTAGCCTGATTTCCAGACAGGTGTGGGCAGGGCTTCTTTTCAGGGAACAGTGTTAGTCAAACAGTGCAAGAAACTACTTCCCTAGGTAGTCCACAATAGGGTTTTTGTAGCGTCGCCCTCAAAAAAAGAAACCTTAGTTCATCCAGGTCAGGGAAACCGTGCTTGCAAGAGCCGCATTCAAATGCACTACCATGAATGACCCTTGTGTGGACTGGGCTAGAGTTAGGCTTGGCAGAATTTGATTTTTATTTTATCATTTTGACAGATAATATCAGTGGTTATTTCAAGCATTTTTTTAAATTTTTATCAATTTAAATTTTCACAGTTGTGGGAACTTATGAGCGTGATCAGACAATAACTACTGAATGACAGCAGACACTGAGATTCAAAGAGTTAAAGCTTTATAACTGCTACAACACAAACTGGCAACATCGCATGTCAAAACGTACAATGTAAATATCCTTAAAGCAAACTCCAATACGTTCTTATGCAGCGTTTTTCTTACTTTGCCTAGCTGTACATTTTGATTATTATCGATGCAAATAGTTTTCGTTGGGGTGACAGGGTGGTTTGCCCCACAGTTTGGAGAGCCTGGGACTAAGCCAACTCTGATTACAGAATGAGCCCCACTGAGGGGAACAGGGCAAGTCCCTACAAAGTAAAAGGGGAAGCCCAAAGAGCTGTCGCTATGTCAGTAGACACTGCAGGGAAAAAAGGCTCCTGCAGGATCACGACAGCAGGGAACTTGGAGGGTAAAGCCCAGTGTGCAGGAGGCTACAGGGGAGGGAGCAGGAAACCCTGACTCTGAGATTGGAAGTCAGAGCCCCAGTAAGGGAGGGCTAGGAGATCAGACTAGGACAGAAAAGCCCTGAGGAGTGAGAGAAAATGCCAGAGCTAAGTATGGACTTTTTCTTTGTGTTGTTGGTATGCGCTTTGGGACTCTGGGTTGTTGTAAACTAGTTCTGATATTAAGCTAGCCCCAGGCAGGGGTACTGTTAACCACAGAAAGCCTCAGAGTTCTTAAATGGTATGTCTAGCTCAGGGGTGGGCAAACTACGGCTCGGGGGCCACATCCAGCCCTCCAGACATTTTAATCCAGCCCTCGAGCTCCAGCTGGGGAGCGGGGTCTGGGGCTTGCCCCATTCTGCGCGGCTCCCAGAAGCAGCAGCATGTCCCCCCTCCGGCTCCTACACGTAGGGGCAGTCAGGGGGCTCTGCACGCTGCCCCCGCAACTCCCACTGGCCAGGAACCACAGCCAATGGGAGTTGTAGGGGCAACGCCTGGAGACAGGGCAGTGCGCAGAGCCGCCTGGCCATGCCTCCACTCCTTGAGGTAAGCACCGCCCGGAGCCTGCACCCCTGACCCCCACCCACGCCCCAACCCCCTGCCCCAGCCCTGATCCTCTCTGAACCCTTGTGCAGTTGGCAAATAATGTTGTGCCCTGACTAGCCAGTAGCTCAGATATTCAGTGCTGGCCATCAGAAAGCCAGCTTCTAAACGAAAGGTTCTGGGCTGGTCAACGCTGAAAAGTTATGTCGACCCAGCTATGTCACTCGTGAATGTGAAAAATCCACACCTCTGAGTGATGTAGTTGAGCCAGCCTAACCCCCGGTGTAGACATCTCTAGGTTGATAGAAGAATTCTTCTGTGGACCTAGCTACCACTCTCAGGGAGGTGAATTAACTACAGCAATGGGAGAACCCCTCCTGTCGCTGTAATGAGTGTCTACACTGAGCTTTGCAGCAGTATGTTTTACACTGATGTATCAGTGTCTTCAAATGATCATTGATAGGACCCTACCAATTTCACGGCAGTGAAAAACGCGTCACGGACCGTGAAATAAGCCCTTCCCCATGAAATCCAATGTCACCTTGTTCCTAAGAGCACCCCAGCAAAGGAGGCTCCTACCTCCAGCGGGGCTGGGGAGGGACAGGACTTGTCCATCCCCTGCACAGCTGCTCGGGGGGGGGGAGAGAAGAGGGGAGAAAAGGGAGATCAGACCTCACCTCCAACTCCGGGAACCTCCTGAGGCTGCAGGAAGTTCTGCAGTTGCTGCCTTCAGAATCCAGCTCTGAAGGCAGCAGAGAAGTGAGGGTGGCAATCCCGTGACCCCCTACAACAGGCTTGCGACCTGCCCACAATCCCCTTTTGGGTCAGGACCCCCACAGTTACAACATTGTGAAATTTCAGATTTAAACATCTGAAAACGTGAAATTTACCAATTTTCAAATCCTATGGCTGTGAAATTGACCATAATGGACCCTAATCATTGAGCATCCAACTCCACCACAACAAAACTGCTGCCTAAGCTTCTGCTGCTAGCAGTCACCCGAGTCCCCTGTATTGTGAATTAGTGTCAAACCTAATGAAGTTACATTCTGGCACATGAGCTGAAAGTCCAACTGCTAATGCAAATTAACTCACTTGAGGGTTGTTGGTTTTTTAGCTTTTTGGAGAAATTATCAGCGTCTACATAAAATAATTGATTTTTACATAAAAAACAAGGAGGAAACGTCAAAACCCTCAAATCTTATTTTTAACTTTTTTTTTTTTTTTTTTTTAATGCCAACCCCTCACCTTCTTAACCGCCAGCTGAACCACAAATAAAAACAAGCAACTGAGTTACAAGAGATTATTAGTATGGTTGAGTCTAAAAGTGCGATTTTTAGATTGCATGCCACTGTGTTAAATCTATTGCAGGTGGGTCAGGGAGACAGCACCCTTTGTCTTGAATAGCTGACATTGAAAAAATGCTTGATTTTGCAGTCCTCACTCATGCAAAATTACTATTGAGATCAATAGGAATTTTTGCCTGAGTATGCACTCTAGGACTGCACAAAATAGGGACTGGATAGCAGACTCACGCAGTATAAATTGTTTTAGAGAGGACCCCAAAGATCTGTTATGGCTGGTTTCAGCTAAGAGAAGCTGGCCATGACATTGTTTCATTAACATCGTTGTCACACGTTAAATGTTCAGGTGCCTACACTGCAACTGAGCACCCCCTTATGTGCACACTGAATAGTTCTAGGTGTGCAACTCCGCCTCATCTTCTTCAAAATGTAGCCCACCAGGTTAAAGATTAAAACAAGCCTTTGAATATGGCTCTGCAGACAGCCACAAGATGGAGCTGGTGCCCGATCAAGCTGGAAGCCACAATTTATCATTTGTTGTTTGCAGGGTTGTTGTACCCACATTGGTCCCAGGATATTAGAGACAAGGTGGGGGAGGTAATATCTCTTATTGGACTGACTTCTGCTGGTGAGAGAGACAAGCTTTCGAGCTTAGGCGCGGTCTACACTAGGAAATTAGGTCAGTATAACTACATCACTCAGGGATGTGAAAAATCCACCCCCCTGAGCAATGCAGTTACACCAACCTAATCCTTGGTGTAGACAGCACTAGGTCTACAGAAGTTGATCCAATAAAAGATATTACTTCACCCACTTTGTCTCTCTAATGTCCTGGGACTAACATGGCTACAACAACTCTGCACACAACAAATTATAAGTCATGGCTCTCTGCAGAGCCATATTCCGTTTCTAGAGGTTTGTTTCCATCTTTAACCTGTTGGGGATTTTCCAGGCTACACAGCTCCCTACCTTACACTGTGATACCCCAGCAAGCCAGACTGCCTAACAGGCCAGCACCTGCACTTGGCTTTCTCTCCAAGGGCTATGACCAGAGTATTGCCCAGAATATTGTAAGTTACCACACAGCTCCTTCTAAGCAAGCACATTTATTCTTAAGGTAAAAGCATTACAGAGAAAACACATTAGAACCATAAAAGAACCTACATGCATGCTAAAAAGCTTATCTGGCGTTTGCGTATTTCTTTAGTACAAGTCCTGCCTTTATGGGTATAGCCAAGAGCTGTAGAACGGAGTCAGATAATGGACCTGATTCTGTTACCCTGCACCTTTGTGCAGTGCAAAGTGGGTGTAAAACGCTACTACTGTGATCTGGGATCATTTTACATGTATTTGAACAGATGGACATGACTACACGAAGTGCAGGGTGATGGAGAATCAGACTCAGTTCATTTAAGAGTATCTGAGGACTTCAGAGATCAAGTTCCTTTTTCTTAAAATGGGGTAATGCATCCTTTAAAATGAGACAGTAGAGCCTATGAAAGGACTGAGAGTGGTATGGTCCAGTGGTCTGAGCAGAGGGTTGGGATCCAGGAATGCCTGATTTCCAATCTCTGTTCTGACACGGTCTGCCTCGATGGCCTTTTAACCTCTCTGTCGCCAGTTCCCCATCTATTAATGGGGATAATTCGTACCTATCTCAAGAAGTTGTCATAAGAAGAAATGAGTTGGCAATTAACAAAACGCTTTGAAGATGAGAAATACCATGCATATCAGTACAAGTTGTAGCCATATGTCAGTAATAGCCACATGTCAGTAATATTCCAGCCATAAATACAACAGAACTCACCACTGCAGGAATATTTACTGTCCTGATCAGATCAACTTCAGGGTCTCCAACAGACTTCTCTGGTTCAAATACATAGGTCTTTGGGTTCACAGAAGAGACTCTGGTGCCATTGTCCAAAATATGAACATTCACTCTTGGCCTGTACTCTCTGGGAGACAGAAAATTTGGCTCTTAAGAAAATTTGCAATGGTACAAATAATATTTATTATGACTACAGAACTCCTGCTTTAAGAGCATAAAGAGAATGCTTGTGAAAATCCCACCCTCTCAGCACTGGTCTAACTCTGCTCTCACTGAAGTCTGGATCCCTTTGGATCCAAAGGAGGCAGAGTTAGGTCAATGCTGAGCACTTTTTAAAATCCTGTTCACCTCCCAATGTTCTTAATGCAGTCTAGTGATGTATACTTTCTTGCTTTATAAATGACAATGGGAAAAGAAGAAAGATTATAGCCCAAGACAACACAAAAAGATTTAAAGGCCCAATCTAAGGTTCTGCACATGAAATATAGATTGAAAACTATAGTTTTGCCTCTTCACTGTGGGCAAAATTCACGCCTCCTGTGCAGAAGGCCAGTGCAAGGTGTATGCTCCGCTTAAGCCTCATTGCCCGGATCCAAGACCAATTGACACCATAGGGGAGTCTTTCCATTGACTTCAGTGCACTTTAGATCAGGTCCTATGGGCTTATGTGAGACAAGACTGTGGAAAAGGCCTTATGCTGCTCTCTGCACAGGGATGAATTTCTTGAATATGCCAGGTGAAACACCGGCCCCACTTTGAAGTCCACTGGATTTTTTTCCACTGACTTCAGTGGGGCCAGGATTTCACCTCTATAATACTGTTTACCATCCCAAGCAGCAGATGTTCCAGGATTGCTCATAAACAAGCCTAACGCATAGGGGTGGAATGCTGCCAGCTGATCTGATCAGAATTCCAGTTTTCAATACTTTGAAACGTATGCCCCACCCTTTTACAAACTTTAGCAGCCACCATTTCACAAACAATATATACGAAGTTCTGCAGAGCTGGCTCGCCCAATTCCCAAATTAACCGTGCCTAGAACTGTTGCAAAATAAAAGCAGAAGAGGCAGATATAAATGTCAGGGTACATGCTTTGCCAGCATTTCTTTATAGCTGTGTAAGAATTTGGTTATATCTCACTAACTCCACACCAGCTCCTGAGTTAAAAGGATCATATGTTGCCTTTTACAAGGGTTTCTTCCTGAGCAAACATAATCAATGCTGTATTTCATACATTTCAACTCCCATGTTCTATGCCAACTGCACAAGAATCTTCAGAAAGACAAGGTGGGTGAGGTCATATCTTTTATTGGACCAACATCTGTTGGTGAGAGAGACAAGCTTTCCAGCTTACACAGAGCTTTTGTTCAGGTCAAGAAGAGCTCTGTATAAGCTTGTCTCTCTCACCAACAGAAGTTGTTCCAATAAAAGATATTCCCTCACCCACTTTGTCTCTCCAATATCCTGGGGGCGATACAGGTACAACAACAGTGCATACAAGAATCTTCAGAGCATTCTAATCCACACACACGAATATACAGCTATATTTTCATTTAATTTTTTTTTCTTTCAGGATACTGGTTCAACCTCTAAGCTGGTTAGAGAGATGCTTATGTTCCATGGAAAATATTCCAGTTAGAAACCAGCCATTCCCCCTGTCCCAAATGTTTATACATGACAGATCCACCACACTTCAGCATCCTCACTATCTGGGAACATTTTGAGTTGGCAACACTTCCCATTTGACTTAGCAACAGACTATCACGGAATAATCACCCCTGGAAGCCAGGACTTGAATTGGAGGGGAGAGGGCAGAAGAACTTGTAGAGGGCTCCCAATTTCTATGCCATAATCAGTCTGAGAAATCTCCCACTCCTTAAAGGCTTGGAGGAGAAAATAAAACTCACCCCTCAGGATTCCAAGGGTTGAGTTTCAAAGATTAAAGAGGAAAATCTTCAATATGGCAAAACCAGACAAAATTAAAGAGCGTTTCCCAGCTCAACAAGTTTGGACAGATGAGCAGACTGTGTTTTACAATAAATTACTCCTTTGATCTCCATCCTGTAAAACCAGTAAATATGGTTTCAGGTGACTAGAGAGACAATAACTAATACTATTTTTGGCTCTAGCTAGATCTGAATTTTGCAGCTTATGCCCATCTCTGCAATTACAACAGTCCTATTGAATGTCCCTGTGTTTACTGGGTTTACAGTCTGTGAATCAAAAACATGATTTGTTTAAAGCTACGTCATCTGTCCAGCATGCCGAGTTTATAAATAGCTCTTCAGTATTGTCCAATCTTGTTTACGTCAGTCACAACACTGATCTCCCCCTGCCCAATTTCAGAGCATGTCCACTATCAAGCCAGCCTGCACTGCCCCCTCAAAAACACAAGCGCAGGCTTAGCTTTAAGCATGGTTTAAGCACTCGTGTGTTTAAAGAGAAGCATGCACTTCTGTGCTCTGCTGACTTGTGGCCCGAGCAAGCAGCTTGATATTTCTCCTCCGTCCCAGTGGGGAGCAGTCTACAATGGCCCCCACGTGACACAGCTGGTGCTGTCAGCAACCCACAGCCCTGGAAAGGCCAATCAATCTGTTGGAAAATAGACCTTCGGCTTCCAGTGTTTCTGTATCAGACAGACCCTATCCTGTACAGACAAGTCAAAATAGGGCAAACCAAACAAAAGAGAGAGAGAGAGAGAGAGAGAAAGAGAGTGAATCACAGACCTTTGAAATGTGCAGCCCTGGCTTACCCACGTCATACACAAAAGTAACTGAGACTGAGCCTCCACCACTCAGCCCCGCCTCCTGCACACTGACTGCAAAATTACATGTCATGGGAGAGCTCTTGCCAGGGGATCTACACACTAGCCATTCATGCTGTGTTTCTCCACATGCGTCCATCTGATCCACCAGCCACAGCACCATCACTGATTCTCCGTCTTCCATCCCAACTGACTCTGGGGCCAGTGGGCCTTGGCAAAGACAGAATTCTCGCAGGACCCTTTCCCCAGTCAGAAGGTTTCAACTCAGTTCTACCTGCTGGCTTTCTAGCTTGTGCAGCCTCACAAATATGTGTTGGCAAAGGCTATGTGACGGGGAGGGAATCACAGCCTGAGAAAGATGACAGGAAGGTGGCACCCAGGCATGTGTCATGAGTACCAGGAGGTGGGAGACTCTGTGTCACTTCACATAGGGTCCTACAAAAACTAGAGCCCTGTTTATCTGTCTGACACACAGGAGAGCGCTCTGATTAGTTGTAAGTGCCACGCTCTGCCAGAACACTTCACACAGAGATGCTGCAGCAGTGGTTCCCAGCGGCATGGGTGTTGTATGAGCAAAGCTTCCAATGCACTGGATGGGAGCCAGAAGGGCTGGAGGGAGAATACATGGAAGGAACCAGATTGGCCACAGTGATGAAATAAGGAGGGAGGAGAGGCAGAGACTGCAGGAGGGGAAAGGAAGATGAGAGAATAGCAGGAGAGGCAGTGAGAGAACAAGGACGTTGAGGTGTGGAAGGAGAAAGGCAGAGGGAGAGAAATAACATGGGTAATAAAGGCGTGTGCAAAGATCAATGTGGCTGTGAAACATTAACAAACCAGGTTCTCCCTTCGATTCTCTAGCATTCCTTCAAACACTAGGGGCCTAATTTCCTTTCACCCAATGGTCCCCAAACTGTGGGGCAGAGGAACATTCAGGGGGGCACGGAGGGGCCCAGAACAGCCAGCAGCCCCACTCTGATTCCAGCTCCGCGCTGGCCCTGACCTTGGCTTTAGGCCCCAGCTCCAGCCTCGGCTCTTGATTCCCGGCCCCAATGCGGTCCCGCTCCTGGCCCTGGGTCACAACCGTGGTCCAGACCTGCTCCTGATGCACAAGGTAGATTAAGTGACTCGTCCAGAGTCATACATAGGAAATCCGGAGCTAAGCAATGAATTAAACCCAGGATTCCCAAGTCCCAGTCCAGTGCCTTAGCCACTAGAACATCCTGCCTCCCTTGAGTAAACTCTCCAGCACATAACATATCAACTGGGTTTTTTTGGCTAAGAAACCTCTCATGGTTGCCCCAACCCTCCCAAGTTTTATTTTTGCAAATACAGTAAGTGATAGAGACTTACCTGTAGGTGTACGGCCCTATTTCTTCCACAAAAGGGGTATCTCCACTGACCACTTCTAGAGGATTGGTCACGTTAAAAAAGTAGAACTGCATGTAGACTGGTGGAGGAGGGTCTTCCCAGAGGTCAAAGGTTTCTGTGCCATTCTTTAGTACTGTTCCCTACACAACAAAAAAAAGAAAATCACACGGTTGCTGGGCATTCTGTGAAGATTCGCTGTAGGAGAGAGAAGAAACGGATTCGTGAGTTGCCCTTGGACTGAGGCTGAGGCGGCCCTGGGCCCTGCAAATACTTCTCTATGGGCTTAACTTTAAGCACGAGTAGCCCCACTGAAATCAAACGTGTGCATTAGCCTTCGCAAGGCCGGGGCCTAGAGCTGCAGAAATTCTCATTCTATTTCCCTCAAATGTTTGTGTCTTAAATTCCCTGGCATGTAGACTTACCAGCCAGAGCACAATGAACTATGTCCATACCAGCCAATACTGGCTACTGAGGTACAGCAACTCCTGTGCCTCGGTGAGAGAACAGCTTCACCCCCTCCATTTGGTTTTATTTGGGGCACAGAGATATTTTAAACTATTACTGAAATAAAGGACCTTATTGTCCTTAAGTAGTAGGTCCCTCTTGAATACCACTTTGGGCCAGATTCTGACACCCTTCCTCACAATGAATTATCATTTAGGCCTGGATCCTCAAAGGTATTCAGGCACCTATCTAACTTTGAGGATCTGGGCCTTACTCCACAAGTGGTTTCTTCCAGCGTAAGATTCTACTAACCCAGGGTCAGGGTATCAGAATCTGTCCCTATATTAATTCTGGGTGAAATGCACCCCTCCACACTTCTTAACCCCTTAGGCATTTCTCAGCCCCTCTGAAAATCAAGGCCTTAGACTGTAAATTCCTTCTTGCATTAGCTTCAGTAAGATCAGGATTGGGACCATTATGCTTAAGTGGGGAATAGAGTGTTGCACAGAGGTGAATGTAACCATCTGTATACATATAAATACAACTCAGAATTTACATAAACCGAGGGAGGGTTGTCTTTGACTGTCATCTTATTACAAGTCAGATGTAGTTATACCATAGTGACATGCTTTAAGCTTTATCCTGTTATAAATGACCAGGTATAACCTGACAGGATCCCACCAGTATGCACCCTGGGGTCCTGGGTTCTCTAATTCATAGAAACCGGGAGCAGGAGGTGGGGAAGCAGGAACGGAAACAGCTAGCATTGGGGGTTTTCAAACCCTTTGTTTTTAGTTTTCTAACTAGAACAATTTCCGACGACTGCATTGCACTAGTAAAAATAGGGACAAAGGATTAAGGACGTGTAACAGGCCGGCAGCGTTTACATGGAACCTCCCCCGCCCGAGAGATGTTGATCCTGCCAGGGAATGCTAAATTAAATGGGTTCTGCTGATTCACCCAGGCAAGTGGATTTCTATTCTCTGCGAATATAGAGGTGGGAGTGGCCATCTAGAGATGGAGGATGCAGAGTCTGTGGCAAACAGCCCTGAGCAGGCACCCTAGGAGTGCTCAGACTAGGAGAGAAGCTGACCTTTGTGTTATTGTTAATTTCTTTGCTAATAAACCCAATTCCAGCAAAGGGGTGAAGTTTTGACTCTGCAGCGTGTGAAATTTGTTTTAGGTCAGACTGGCATGAGCACTTAGTCTCAGGCTCCAAGCCTGCAAGTTACTGAGGGTCCTCACATTTATGTGGACCAGGACTTAACAGCTGTTTTAGCAAAATCCCTGGCTGGGCCTGGGTTCCTTTTCCACCCCCATTAAAGATTTTCCTAACAAAAAATAAATGCACACAAATCCATCTGCTATCAGCTCATCTTGTATTCTATAGAAGTCTATATAAGAATGTCCATAAATCCCTGTTATTGTAGAATCACTTAACTATTGTATCAGCAATTCATCTATAATTGCGGGGTCGGGGTCAGAATGCCACCTTTTTACATTTCCTCTAGAAACATGATATATAAGTCTCATTTCAAACGTGCTCATTTTGTTTTGAAAATGACATTACAGCTATAATGCAGCAGTGCTATAAAAAGAGAAAATAAATCAATATTGGGGAAAACGGTTTCAGCTTCACTAAAGTCAATGCAGAGATATATCTGACCCACTAAGTTAAACTGTTTAAGAAAAAAGCACAGAGAAAACCATATCTTCAATGCTACATCACCAGGAAGAGGGGGAAATAATCTGCAACTAAATGGATCACATCTCCATTCGCTCCTTTTATTTTTCTGGGAAATCACATTAAATATTGTAAACACAAGCTCAAAAGCAGAAAGGCCTGGAGAACTGCCAATTCTCGGTTGGTGCTTATAGGATCTTAATTTCATCAACACCATTTGCTTCTTGGACGCATTCTGGGTCTCCCAGCCTCAGTTTCTGTTTCCTTTCCACTTACATTTTTATTTTTGAGTGGTTAGATTGATAGAATGAGCTTGGGATGGCCGCAAGATTTCTAAGTGGGAAAGCAAGCTGGCCCAAATCCTCCAAAGTATTTGGGCACCTAACTCCCACTGATACCAATGGGAGTTAGGCACATCCACTGATATCTGGGACAAAGGATTCAAGGCCTGTAACAAGCTGGCAGTGTTTGCATGGAAAACCCCTCCAACGAGAGATGTTGGCCCTGCAAAGGAATGCTAAATTAAATGGGTTCTGCTGATTCACCAAAGCGAGTGGATTTCTATCCTTTGTAGATATAAAGGAGGTGGGAGTGGACATCTAGAGATGGAGGATGTAGAGTCTGTGGCAAACAGCCCTGAGAGATAGGATATCTGGTCCATCATGTCATGTAGCACACCACAGCATAACCATAGTAATACACAGGAGTTACAGGGTGCTTTTCATAAAAGGATTTCAAATCATGTATTCTGAATATGCCACATGTATTACGAAAACATTATTTTAGAAATGTTTTGGGGAGTTATTTTTTAATTCCATGGGGACTCCCAGTATTTCTGACATCCTGTTTCCTGTAGGTCCTGATGTCTTAGGCCCTGATCCTGCAACTCATTCCATGCAGGTGGACTCCTGCACCCATGCAGAGCCCCACTGATCCTTCCTTAGAATTCATGCTAGTGGATTAAATATTCATTGTTTCCCCATAGGCACGCCAAAGATCCTAAGAAGTTGTAACACCTGGGAATAGTTATGTTCCCCTCCTGCAAGGTTTCATTCTGATTTTTCAAGATGCCCACACTCCTGGATTGAGTACAACTGAACAGCAGAGTAAACTTCTTCAACCACTCTGAGTAGGACTCCTTGACTCAAGTCTAGATATATTTTCCCCATCTCCTAGGGAATACTCACTTCTAAAGTAACATTTAAACTGGTCATTCAGTCTTATATGCCTGCATGTTATCTGCACAGGGGGAGAGGGATAGCTCAGTGGTTTGAGCATTGGCCTGCTAAACCCAGGATTGTGAGTTCAATCCTTGAGGGGGGCCACTTAGGCATCTGGGGCAAAAATCAGTACTTGGTCCTGCTAGTGAAAGCAGGGGGCTGGACTGGATGCTCTTTCAGGGTCCCTTCCAGCTCTATGAGATAAGTATAGTGATCCACAGCTTCATCACCCCCAGGCTAGCCTACATCAATTGTGATTGTCCCAGGTCTGGCCATTCCTCCTACTACACAATTCAGACTGATGACTGCCCATCATAGCATATCATCATACCTGGCTGCAATTTGAGCTTTGCTGTAAGGCCCTCAATGGATTAGGGTTCATCTGTCACAAAGACAGCCTCTCCCTCTGCAACCTACCTCAACGGCTATGAGCAGATGGAGTTGTTGCAGCTGCCGGAGACCAGAATAAAACTCTTGAGAGCTTGGAGCTGAGGGATTTTGGCACAGACTCTGAACTGTGGAACTCCTCCATCCAGGATTTCAAATGCAATGCAAGATTCATCCGTTTGCACATGCTGTCCTAAAATATCACTGACTACATCATATAGCCAGACGCTTTTTCCTAGCATGCAAACAAGTATGAACAACCCCACTAAGTAAACAGTAGCGTCAATGAAGTGATAGCGAGCACAATCTTTGGGGGCTTTTCTCCAGTTTCTGCATGTGGCACCTAGATCCGACCAGGAGGGGTGCATTAGGTAAGCGGAGAGAGAGTACCTGACCCTGCATAGCGCAGGTGCGTATAAGTACAAAGTAAAAAGTGACGAGCAAGAGGAGCACAAGGGAACCCAATCCAACAGTAGCAAGAGCACCATTGCGCCAGTACTAATTTATTCTTACCTAATAGCTGGAGTAAGGCCAAAGAAGAGTGTGTAGCTAAGGGCTTCACCAGCATGAGGACAATCACACATAAGCCTATGCCTGCCGCAGACACTCCCATTCTCCATCCCAAACTCTGTTGTACCTCACACCCTTTGAAGTCAGAGTGAGCATACATACAGTGGTGGTGCAACCAACTTCTACTTAGTGCAAAGGAATACAGTCATAATTTTCTAAAGTTCCTCTGTGACTTAGATCCCTAATTCTCACTGAAAGTCAATGGGACTTAGGTGCACCAGTCACTTAGGTGCTTCTGAAAATTTGAAACTTTACTTGTGCCTAAGTTTACCCTCACAGTTTTACTTGCACTCCCTGCTGTGTGCTGCACAAGGACTAGCCAGATTTTCTCCTTCTTCCTCCCCACCATTAACCCTTTATGCTAGGAGACTATGGCCTGGTCTACACACAAAGTTGCACTGTTTTTGTGTGATTCTTTGCATGTGAACTCTCCTATATCAGTTTCAACCCGTCTTATATCCATTTAGCTTGCATTGGTAAATTTACAGGGTCAAGCTAAACTCAGAGAATCAATTTTAAACAGACTGAAGAGAGTCCTCACCCACAAGTAGCACAGGCTTAACTAAACTGATTTTAAGTTAAACCAGTGCAGCGTCTGCGTTTAGACAGGCCCTTTGTCAACGCTACAACAACAGTACCACGCAGTGCTTGGCAGCCTGGTCTGAGCTTCAGAAGACCTGGTTTCTAATCCCTGCTCTGCCATTGTTGTATGGACATGGCCAAATCATTTCATCTTTCTGCACCTCAGCTTCCCCAGCTGAAAAGTGGGGATGAGGACACTCACCCTGCTTTGTGATCTAGAATTGAATAGCACTGTATTATAACCAAATATTATTAATGATTAGCATGAAGAGTGTGCACTTACTGTTAGGGCTGATATCAGTAAATGATGATTCCTACTATAACCATTTTTTAAAAGTAACCATTAATGCTAATCGAATTGACCCATCTTGACTCCAGGCTAGAAACTCTGGACAACAACCATTCAGAAACAAAGGGCAGATAGGAGAGGAGAACAAATGGCTTAAAAAAAAAAAAACTATGCTAAACAACACCCAGGAATTAATTTTAAATGCTTTTAAAAATCGATAGCCACGTATTATGAGGTTTAAAAATACTAAATATATTTTAATGATTTGCCATGGCTATCCTAGCCTGACAACAAAAAGCACTGATCCATACAAAAGTCAGGAAAAGTTGAGAGAAATTTATCAGCAAACATGAAGACAGAATTATTCAAGATAAATGTCACTAGGACCATATAAGACAGGGGTAGGCAACCAGTGGCACCTATGATTTTCAGTGGCACTCACACTGCCCGGGTCCTGGCCACCGGTCCGGGGGGGGGCTCGACATTTTAATTTAATTTTAAATGAAGTTTCTTAAACATTTTTAAAACCTTATTTACTTTACATACAACAATAGTTTAGTTATATATTATAGACTTCTAGAAAGAGACCTTCTAAAAACGTTAAAATGTATTACTGGCACGCAAAACCTTAAATTAGAGTGAATAAATGAAGACTCGGCACACCACTTCTGAAAGGTTGCCGACCCCTGGTATAAGATGAACTGTAAGACAGCAGGTACTTAAAGCTTTATATGCTTGTCACCACTTACTTACTGCTGCTTTGGAGTGTTTCCCTTAATTACAGTCATTCAAGCTACTTGCCTCTGATTACATTTCACACTATTTTAAAAATCACACATCTCACTTATTTATTAGGGCATAAGCTTTTGTGAGTAAAAACCTCACTTCTTCGGATGCATCCGAAGAAG
>NC_048302.1:12742640-12772754 GCF_013100865.1 Trachemys scripta elegans
TGAAGACTCGGCACACCACTTCTGAAAGGTTGCCGACCCCTGGTATAAGATGAACTATAAGACAGCAGGTACTTAAAGCTTTATATGCTTGTCACCACTTACTTACTGCTGCTTTGGAGTGTGTCCCTTAATTACAGTCATTAAAGCTACTGGCATCTGATTACATTTCACACTCTTTTAAAAATCACACATCTCACATTAGGCTTCCCCGGGAAGGGGGGACGCTTATTAACAAAGGATGGTTGTTTTAAAGGCAGCCCTGGCAGTCTCAAAGGATTTTTGCTGCATTTCAACAGGACATTTCAAATCAACCTTCTTTAAAATACATTTATTCTGAGCCTTCTCGTTGCAGCTCAGGGGCAACCTCTCTAGCTCTCCCCCAGCGCCTGATGTCATGGCACTGCTCCCCACCCTGCCTGGACTCCAGTGAGGCTTTGCCTAGGATTACCCAGGCCTCGAGGGAAGCCATCAGGCTCCATCCCCGGCGCCCCTCGCTATATTTAGAGCTGGCCAAGGCCGCCTGCGGCTTGCAAAGGAGCCGGGTCCGGGCTGCGCTTGCAGCGAAGTCTCCCCCTGCCCCGGCTGGCTCGGGAGGGACGCTCACCTCTTTCACGTGCAGGTCCACCGCTCTCTGGAGGACGTGGGCCACCAGCAGGGCGACGCTGGCGATGAGCAGGGTCATGGACAGGATCCCCACCGTGGAGAGGCAGAACTTTCTCATGGCGGGGGGCGCCGGGCGGCCGAGCCGCTGCTGGGGAGCCGGAGAGGAGCCTGCCGCTGCCGGGCTGCCGGGCTACCGCTCTCCGCCTACGCCAGCGCGCTGGCGGCCTGAGGCGGTGCTGCTCGGCCGGGCACCGAGGCGCCGCCCGCCGGGGGAGCGCGGCGCTGCTGCCCGGGGAGGGAGGCTGCGAGTTCCGGTTTCCTGGGCAATCGGGCAGGGCGGAGGGGGGCGCGGGCAGTGACGCGCCGGCTGCCGGGGGGCTGAGCTCCGCGCTGGCTGGGGGCCGCTGTCACCAGGCCCTAGGCCCGCCCGCCCAGCCAGGGTGATGAGACAGCAAGTGTGGAAAATCTGGACAGGGGATAATAGGCGCCTATATAAGAAAAAGCCCCAAAATCGGGACTGTCCCTATAAAATCGGGACATCTGGTCACCCTACGCCCAGCCCTTGGCCTCCCCTCTGCAGCATTGTCCCACCAGGGTGACCAGATGTCCCAATTTTATAGGGACAGTCCTGATTTGTGGGGATTTTTTTATATAGATGCCTATTACCCCCCATCCCCTGTCCCAATTTTTCACACTTGCTGTTTCGCCCCCCCCAGGTCCCACAGACTTAATGTTTCATGCCCATAGGGTGATGAGAGAGCAACTGTGAAAAAACGGGATGGGGGATAATAGGCACCTGTATAAGAAAAAGTCCCCCAAAATGGGTCACCCTAAATGCCCGGTGCGGGAAGGGGTCTTGCCTCTCCCCCTAAGCAGCTGGGGCTGGCCACTGGATGAGACGGATTGCTGATCTGGATCAGGCTGGCCATTCCCATCTGTTTTTCTGTGGGTTGTATTTATATAGCAATCAGCTCATTTCATCTGTGGGTTCATGTATGGAGACTGGTTTTTCTAGTGGTGGGAGAGCCAGTTTGACAGGGTGAGATCGTTTGAGTGAGTAACAGCAACAGAACATGAAATACAATCAAATGGAGAGAGACAAAAATGCACTGGGATGACTCTGGGCAGGGGGGGGATCTCTGAAGATTTGTTTTCATTTGACTTACTTGGGACTGAGTGATTATGACAGTCTCAGTACAGTACCTACACAGAGCACAGGTGGGACATGAAGAGCCTGAGAACTGTAAGCTACTTCCTTGGAGCTAGTCCACATTACACAGTTAGGACGGCTTAACTACATCACTAGGGGCTGTGAAAAATGTAATTAAGCTGATCTAAGCCCTGGTCTAGACACCTCTTGAACAGAAGAATTCTTTCCTTGACCTAGCTACCGCCTCTTGGAGAGGTGGATTTACTACAACGGAAGAACCCCTTCTGACGCTGTAGGAAGTGTCTACACTATAGCTATGCCACTGTAGCATTTCTAGTGTAGACATATCCTCAGACTTGACCTGGTTGGCTGCTTGATTATAGGCCATCTGCACAAGTGTGCCCTGGGGTCATGGAGATTCTGATTCAGATGAGCATTGTTTGAAGCTCTTTGCTTCAGAGAAATGCTAGGCAGCAAGATAGTCATTGTGGCTTTAGAGCTAAAATTTGAGAAGACTGGCGAAGGCACCCAATGGATCTAAACCTTTTATCATACAGTTATTGCAGAGATCTGTTCATCAGAAGTTCTGAATTAAGTTGCTGGTGAATAAACCACTGTGGTGTAACACTGCACTGATACTACGCTGCATAAGAAGGCCGAGATGCCTACATTGCTAAAAATCACTTTATCCAGTACTCTTTCCTGAGCACACAGGCCATGGGAAAATCCTTGATTGTTTGTTATCCCAGAAAGGCAAAACCAACAATCTTTGTGTCCAGGACTAAGCAGGCCCTGGCAGGGCAATGAGCTGCCTATATGTCTTTCAAGAGTAACAAAACCCTCACCCATTATTTGCCTGATCTACCAGGAAAAAAAAATCTAGCAAAAGGGACGTGGAATTTATGGTTACTGCTTGCAGTAAATGCTCCCATTGGCAGGGATCCTATTGCACATGGAATTTTGTTAGAGCATATATTAGCTATACAATATATCCAGATATTTAAAAGTTTCACCGGTGAACAAGTGGAAGAACAACAATACCCCAGATGGGAGAGCAGAAGGCGGGAAAAAAGCCCATTGTCATAGGGTCAACACACACACACAAATTGCCTCAGTATTGAATTAACCTTCACATGTCATTATTTCGTAGAGAGCACATTCTGCCATAATTCAGTGAAAATCAGCTTGCGCTAATATAGTTGAACTGTTCATGAAAAATAAACAGACCAATGCACTATTGAGAGATTTCTCCTTTTAAGGCCCTCCGCTGAGGAGTGTAGCTCTAGCATCCCTCAGTAATCACCTCCAGGGCACTGTTTGCAAAGAGTAAGGAGCCCTGTGAAAGCAAAGGCTCCCTCCCTTCAGCAGTGCCTACTGATCTAGCTGTCTCCCATTATGGCCCCAGTGATTTCCAAGGGGAAAGTGAGCCCTGTCAATGAAGAGGACTCCTGTCCTGTAGCAGGGAACAATGGCGCTAACAGCACTAGTTTTCCAACCACAAGATGCAAAAATCACAAGTCTGGCCTCCAAAAAAATAAAAAATAAATCATGAGATTTAAAAAATAAAAAGGTTTGTTTTGTTTGCCTTCTGGGTTTTGAGCTTTTGGGGTTCACATTTCAAGCTTTTCTCTACAACCATGTGGGTTTTTCTTTTAAATTACTAATGTTGCACCCTCCTTCATTGCAGCAAATGTTGGAATATTTTTGTGGTATGCATTTTTCTGCTTCTTAAAAGATACTAAACCACATTCAACATGTATGGGGAAATTGGAACAACCAAGTTATAATTAATGTAGTTTACCCCCTGAAGTAAAAAAGTGTACGATTTTATGGGCAACTTTGTTTAATTTAGCGAAAGGTTATTAGATTTCAGTTTTGAGGGGGTGATTTAATTCTGTTTTCTTATAATGGTTCCAAAATGCAAACAACAGAATAAATCATTGGAACAAGAAAAGGAAACTCTCATGAGTTCAACCACTGGAATTACAAATTCTCCCCTATACCATATGTATTATCTCTTGGGGATTCTTCAAGAACAGATGCCTCTTTAGAGATTGCATTAAACACAGTTTTAATGGCCTTTGAAGCAATGCAGCAGAAGTTTGTTTCCAAACGAGAAACGCTTATTTTTCAAAGGGCTGTTTTTCCTCACACTTAAACTGGTTTCACATCAGATAATTCCATTGTTGTAGGGGGAGTTACTCCTGATTCACACTAGTGTATGGGCTTGTCTCCATGGTGTGTTAGTGAAGAGCAAGCCAGGATGTGACTCTACAGTGCACAGGTTTGCCACATGCTAACTGGCTGCACTAAAAGTTCTATAGTGCACTTTGACGTACTCCCATTTCAAACAGCAGGGAACTTTTAGTGAGCGGGAGTAGGGTCTACATGGCCAGTTAGTGTGTGACAAGCTGGATTCATGTGTGGATTCAGATTCTGGCTTCCTGCACACTAACTCACCATGTAGACAAGCCTTGGGTGAGAAGAGAATCAGTCCCTAGTCTCTAAATCAAAGACAAAATTGGAAAAAAAAAATCTGAATCTTGTAGCTAAATGCAATGTTCTCCTGTGAACTCTGATATTCATTGTGGTGAAGCTTTTCGTATTAATACAATTAAAGGAAATGCTGTTTTAGCTGAACATTAGAAACAATGTGAATCAATAGAAAGGCAGGAACACTGAGGCAGTCGGAGTTCTGGAGGGTAACAGCACATTTGAAATGGAAATTGGAATCTGAGATTTGACCAGATCACTTAAGCCTAATTTAATTTATTATTGCAAAGAAATAAAACTCCCTTGAAGCTAATGAAACTATTTGGATGTTTAATGTTGGAGACAGGCTTGAGGATTTGTGGGATCAAGCCTTGAAAGGCGTTTTTGTGCCGTCTTGTTTGTGCTAGTATTTTTCTCATTCATAAAGATCTAGCCATAGAGACAACAAGGAGTCTGGTGGCACCTATCCATAGAGAGTGTACCTGTACGATTTGGCCATACAGATTTTCTAGATTCTTTATATGAAGTCTTGATTTGGTGAAAGTTATTTCACCTTTAAAAATACATATGAAGCAGCTCACTGTTGATTATATTTTTAAAGTACATAACTGACAAAATTTCTACACCTGAAGTACAGTGTGGGAAGACAGTGGGTGCAATGTTAGATCAATGTGTCATAATATGTTGTAATCACAGAACAAGCAGAGACTTATCTTCTTTTCAGCCATGACATTGCCAATGGGAAAAGGCATGATAACCCTGATTTAGCAAAACATTTAAACACATGCTTAATCGTAACAATCCTGCTATCTTTTTTCTCCCTCCCGTCCCACTTCCCCTCTTCCCTCTCCCCCCCTGCCCCCAGCAGCCCTGGCCTTCTCACCCACTTCCCTTCAATATCCTCTCTCCCTTCCTTTGTCTTTCTGATTAGCAAAATACCACCCCTTAAATCCTAAAGAATTCTGGCACTAACATGATGTTTGCAAACCATACCTCTATTTTCTCTGCTTGTATGGTACGTCCCTTGTCAGTTTTGTCTATTTAGATTGTAAGCTCTGTGGAGGCAAGGACTGTCTATTACTCTATCTTTGTACAGTGCTTAGCACAATGGGGATTGGTGCCTAGGTGCTACCAAAATAAACATAATAAATAATAATCATCTCATCCCTCCTCAGCAAAACACTTTGCTGCACTGGGGCGTCACTGAGTAACTAATGGTGGTGATAGTGTCACTCTCTCAGGCAAAATGGGCCAATATCCAAATGCAGACAGGCCCTTCTGTGCATGAATCTCACTCCCTATGCACAAAATGGTGCTTAGCCATCTCTAGGGCAGTGTCCTCTGCATTGTAGCCTGTGATGGGCTCTCTGCAGGCTTGGGATCTGCATGAAGGAGGGGACTGGGGAGACTTAGGGTGGGGAGCAGGACAAGTGTGGATGCATATCATCCTCCACTTCAGTTCCATTGAGATTTCCCAGAAAAGGCCAGATAGCAAGCGTCTGTAATACCTTTTCTGCAGAGCCGTGCCCACAGGGGGATATCCTTTTAAGTAGGGGTCCTGCAGGCAACTGTTGCCAGTGGGAGTCCATGGTAGTGTGGCTCTGATGTCTCCATACTGCTAGGGAGGAGGGACATAGAATCAGTGGGTAGGCATGGAGCCTCCACACAGAGGCCTATGCTCCTGCGTAACCTCTGTGATCCACACAGGTTTCTGATGCTCCTCCAAGTTTGGAGGTAGAACCTGTGACTGATCATCTGAAGTGCAATCCTCATGCCCCCAAGTGGAAGCATTTGTGGGGGAGGGGAGAAGGGTGTCCATTATCTCAAAGTGCTTTCCACACTCTGAAGCAGTCCAAGCACCCCCGTGCATGCTAAGCTAACCAGGGATGGAATCCTCCCCTCAGGTGCACAGGGAAGATCTTTGAGAAGCAAGCATCAGAAATTATGACTTACCTAAGCTAGAGATGCAGCTTCTCTGAATTGGCCCCAACAGATCGTCAAAACGGCATCTGTCAAGCAGGGAATCTAGTAAAATAGTAAATCACCGAGCAAGTCAGTGGCAGAGCCAGAAAAGTAGCCAGGAATCCTGACTCCAAGACCTCTGCTCTAATCATAAAGTAAACCCTTTCCATTGTAAATGTTTTATGTATGTTTTAACAAATGAAGGATAGATGCTGGAAAATTGGTCCTGTTGGTAGTCTGTGTCACAGTTCAGGGCCATCTGTACCTCTAGCCTCCTCTGCTTGTTGTCCAAGGGCAGCCCCTCTAGGATTTAGACCTCTATATTTTCATCTGTAGGCCTTCATATCCCTGGAGTGGAATCTAGCAGTATCCCATTCTCGGAGTTGGGAACTGGGATACAGATCCCTGTGATTCCCCAGCAGGCCTGACTTGGTCTGAGCCCTGCAATTCTTCCCTTTGGAAGCTGTGGTCAGTATGTGAATACAGTGACATAAAATGGCCTTCAAAGCACAACAAGAAAAGAATTTTTAACACAACAAACAGTCTACATGCATCTGTCTTATCTAAAGTACAGGTAGGGCTAGCTTCTCCAGACACCTCACCTCTGGGGACTGGGGTTCAGTATGTTTCACAGTAGTCCCCATGTCTCTCTCCCTTGTGTCCCAGGGGCTCAGTGACCATTTTTATCCATTCCCAAGCTCTTTGTTTCAGTTTCCTACCTGGATTCCTCCCTCCTACATACCGAACAAGAGCTGTTGAACTCAACATGGTCAGAGGTAAACTTCAAAGGGATTGACACCAGTATTATTCTTTTCAGTATTGGTGAATGATGCTATCTGAGCTTATGGTCTCCCTTCCTCCATACTTGCAAGACAACTCCTGTTAGAATGAATCTCTTTGTAATCATCTAGCAAACTGCACAACTATAATCAAACTCTCAGACAGAACATGTAATAGTTGTGACATTGCACTCTATATGATTTTTTTTAAATATGCTAATGAGTGTGAATATAATGTAACTGGAATATGCTTCAAGCAAAAGGTCTCTTGTAAGGTATCATTACAAAGCTTATAATCTACTGAGTGTGGTCATCCTATTTGTATGTATGTATCATTCTTGTATCTGAAATTGGAAATATGAAATATAGCTCTGAGGGCCTATTGTAATTATGCAAAGTGTGGGCCATTAATGGTGGTCTGGAATTTTGATGGCTCCCATCAACCAGGACATTGACTGTGGATGGCTCTGTTTGCTTGCAGGCCTTCCTGTGAGTCAGGCTGGGAGGAATGAAGGCTTGGGGTCTTACAGGACACGTGACCATGTGACCTGGAACTGAAATCCATCTTAAACCTGGTGCTTTTCCATTTAGAAGGAGGGGTGGGAACCCAGAGAGGGACAAAGGATCCCCACCTCGTGCAAAAGATATATAAGGGGGTGGAACAGAACAAAGGGGGATGCAATCATGAGAAATCCCCTAGCTACCAACTGAGCTGGAACAAGGGCTGTACCAGGGGAAAGGATTGTGCCCAGACTAGGAAGGAGTCCAGTCTGTGATAGAAGCTTATTGAAACATCTGAGAGTGAGATTTTATCTTTATTCAGTTTTCTTACTGTACTAGGCTTAGACTTGCATGTTTTATTTTATTTTGCTGAGTAATTCACTTTGTTCTGTCTGTTATTACTTGGAACCACTTAAATCCTACTTTCTGTATTTAATAAAATCACCTTTTACGTATTAATTAACCCAGAGTATGTATTAATACCTGGGGGGGGGGGGGCAAACAGCTGTGCACGTCTCTCTATCAGTGTTATAGAGGGCAAACAATTTATGAGTTTATCCTGTATAAGCTTTATACAGGATAAAACAGATTTATTTGGGGCTTGGACCCCATTGGGAGCTGGGCATCTCAGTGCTGGAGACAGGGAACACTTCTTAAGCTGTTTTCAGTTGAGCCTGCAGCTTTTGGGGGGACATTGTTCAGACCTGGGTCTGTGTTTGCAGCAGGCTAGCGTGTCTGGCTCAAACCAGACAGGGCACTGAAGTCCCAAGCTGCCAGGGAAAATGGGCTCAGAGGTAGTCTCAGCAGATCAGTTGACAGTTCCCAAGGGGTTTTCTGTGATCCAACCTGTCACAATAGTCATAAAATATTACAGCATCTTCCAAATCCTTCACATGCCAGTCTCCCAATGACTAACAAACCCACCATCACAAAGTGCCCTAACTGGCTCCCTTGCTGAAAGTCTCAGTCTAGTGGCCAAGGACTGAGTGGGCCATAGAGAATACAAACATAAAATATATATATATATATATAAAATATTTTTTTATTTTTTTTATTTAGGACTGAGTGGGCCATAGAGAATACAAACATACAGGACTATGAACTATC
This sequence comes from Trachemys scripta elegans, assembly GCF_013100865.1. Lineage (NCBI taxonomy): Eukaryota > Metazoa > Chordata > Testudines > Emydidae > Trachemys > Trachemys scripta. Next base: position 12,751,236 of record NC_048302.1, read on the forward strand.
CTCCCAGTCCAAGAGGTGGCATCTCGAGATACAGGTCAAGGCATATTGGTGCAACTCTGTGGGGATGTTTTCAGGAGTGTTACTCCAGCACCTTTCATGGGTGTGAAATGTACTCTAACTCATCAGTAAACTTGAATATATAAAATGACTATAAGTTACAAAAAAGTCAACATTTGTCTGATCCTGCAAACACTGATATTTTATACCATCTTTGCCAAAGTATTTGCACTGGTATTTGATACCCTCTTTGCCCAAGTATCAATGACTGCACAAGGTGGAGCTGCTTCTTCTTCTTTGCCTTTAAATTGCCATGTAAATTTATGGAATTATATAAATAATGAATAATATAAGTATATGACTTTGGCTGAGACATGGGACTATTTCTGGAAGGTTAAACAGCTTCTAGGAAGCAAGTTTCACTTTAATATTTTTATTCTAATTTATTATTCATATACACTACAAATAGCAGGTGGCATATAGGAAAAGAACTCCCTGTAATACTACAGAATAGTAGATAAACCAACTATTCTTGAAAGAATTAAAGTTAACATGCATGTGAATAGATGCTAAGCTGTATTCTACACATGGAATAACAATTCCCCTCTTGGCTTAGCTATAGGGTGAGTAGACAGCAAGTGTGAAAAATAGGGACAGAGGTTGGGGGGTAATAGGTGCCTATATAAGACAAAGCCCCAAATATGAGGACTGTCCCTATAAAATCGAGATATCTGGTCACTCTACTTAGCTACAAGTTATGGAAGCATCAGTAGCGACTCCATAGTTAAGGCTTGAGTTAAGGTTTGTATTTAGAACAGGGCTAAAATTGCTCTCTTTCATATCTTAATGACTGAATTTAACCTCCAAATTTAGCACAATAACTTTTCAAGGGTCAATGGAATTTTCTATGTATCTTTTTGGTGAAATCTTTACTAACTTATGCAGGGGAAACATTTAACGATGCTCTCTTGTGAAATTTGCTACCCACACACACACACCCTCTAACATCTGGGACATAGGTCACATTAGAAACTTTAAAATTAAACACACAGCACTTCCCTTACTCATCACATCTAACTGAGTGATGCCGAGGTTAGCCAACACAACCACACACATCCGCCAGCTAGTTCTGTTTTCACTTGCTGCCTCCCTGACTCAGCAGCTGCCTCTGTACATAGTCCAGTGAGTCTGGGCAGCAGGTTGGGCATCGTGGGCAGGGCTGACAAGGGGAGGGGAAGCCAGTACAAATTACTGGGGCCCGGCGGTCCGGAACGGGGTTCGGGGTCCGGCTTTCCCGGCTCCCCCGCCCCCTCGTCAGCCCTGTTTAGCTGGTCCACCCTTGCTGGGGGGCCCGAAAAAATTTTTTCACCGGGGCCCGAACCCGCTCTTGGCGGCCCTGATCGTGGGATATGAGGGTTCAGCAGGAATGCAGAGAGAGCGGATGGATTTAGCAGGGATGGATGGAGACTGCGGGAAAGAGATGTTGTATGTGCCTGTGTGTGTCAGGGACTTGGGGGGGAGGGTTTTTGCTTTGCATGGGGACTGGAAGGTGGAGTGGTGGGGGGGAAGAGCTCATTGTCTCCGAACCAAGTCATCAGCCCTTGAATCATTCCCTTGGTGCTGCTGCTTCAGCTCCCCAGTGTACCCAGCAGTGCTGTAGGAAGCTGACTGTCTCTGTACCAAGGCATCGGTGCATCAAAGACTCTCCATAGCAGTGCAAGCAAGGAAATAAGCAGTGAAGCCGCTCAATACCCTAGCTACACTCTATTCATCAGGTCCCATTCTCAACCTGATTTCGCTATCGGGGTAGTTTCTACTCTTGGGAGGGCACCTGTGTAAGAACCCAGGCAGACAGAACCACCTCAGCCCATGGCTCTTCACCCTCATCCTGAACAGCCACAGTGTGGCCTTAACTCTTCCCATGTTTCCTGGTTATGTGGCTGAACTACTTAGGTGGTTACGTCAGGGCGGGTGTGGCATTCGGCAGTGACGCTGTGTGTGGTGGGTGCCCATGGGGGAGTGAGGAGGCTGGCCCTGTGGGTGCAGTGTGTGAGGGGGAGCGAACAGGCCTGACTGCTGCACCACCCGTTAGAGGGAAGGCCCTGCAGCTGCTGTGCCCAGGTGGGAGGCAGGCCGTGAAGACACAAGAAGTGGCAGGCCCCGTGGCCACACTGCTCTTGGGGGAGGGCCAGGCCTGGCAGCCATGGGTGGAGAGGAAGCCTGGCCAACAGTTGTGATGCACTGGAACCAACATGATAGACATGATGGGGGTGAGGAAGAGAGGGAGGGTGGGGGGCAGATACAATAGGAAAGGGGTCAGTCAAAGCCTATGTGACAGTTACTCTGCCCAACAGCCTCTCCTACTCTTGCATGCACCCCCTGGTCACGGTCTCCTAGCAACCAGCGTTCTCAGCCTGGGTGGTTGGAGCCGGTGCTTGGAACAGAGACAGCCCTAATGTTCTGCCTTGTGGCGGTGAGGGGGAGAGGAGCACCTTGTCCCACCAACGGTCCGCAGCAGCTGCCTCCTACCTGCAGGGATGGGCTCAGCCCCGTGGTGAGCGGGGTTTGTGGGGAGGCTGTACGTCATTGCCTAGTTGTGCCCATCCTTCTGGCAAATTTACATTGGGCGTGTGAAGCTCACCCTCATGGCCCCAGGCAGACAGCAGAGCCGTTCACCATCCTGATTTGAGTGGGTGGCAAACAACAGGGCTGACAGGCCTGAGCCGCGTGCTGTTAGCAACACTCATGCCATTCCCTCTTGCTTAGTAAAGGGCCTTGTCCATGTGGCATGCCGTGTTTTCAGCATAGGACTGTGAAATAATCCTCTGCCTACTCTTACATTGTTACAGAGGGGCCCATGCTGGGATCATGCATGGAATATGCAAGACTGTCCTCAACTAGGCATGAGCCTTGCATGATCCTTGCACTTTTGTTGGCATGGGCTTATTTGATACTTATATCTGTTCTTAAATTTATAAATAGGGAAGAGTTTTTCTCCTTTCTTTAAAATGTTTTGTGACCGCTTAAGAAGGCAGGGGTTGAGCACATCTAACCAGCTATTAACATATATGAAGTGCATGAGTTTGAGTCACTATGCATGTAGTGAGTGACTTTTTTGGTAGGAAACGTGCCAGACTGAGAGACTTATAGGATTGGCATGCTCTTTGGATCCATCTATCAGCCATAATAACCCAGGCAGTGGCAGTGCAAGTCTCCTTGGCTGTTCAGTGTTTGGCCTTTCGGATGCAAATGCCCATTGCCAAATTAATGTCCATTGAGATATGGACACTTGGGTCTAAACCATTAACTCAAATCCCACAGGCCACTCAAAATATGGGGAGGACATTAGATCACTGCATTCTTTGGCCTGTTTTTTTTTAACAATGCTAAAACAATAAAATTTGTGCTTGTTTTTTAACGATACAGCATGAACCAAATTCACAGCTGGCATAAATGGGAGTGGCTCCAGGGACTTCAATGGAATCACACCTGTTCATACCCAGGGTGAATTTGGTTCAAAGTCTTCATTTTTTTTAAATCAGAGGATTTAATAAATGAATATTTGGGCTTGATTTTCAGAGCTGTTGAACAGCTGAAGCTCTCCTGGTCTTCAGCTGGAGTCCTGGCTGCTCATCATCTCTGAAAATCAGGCCAACTTTATTGACAATTCCAGGTCTGCATTTTAGGACAGACCATTTGAACATAAGCATATGGCTCTGATCTGGCAGTGGTTTGAGCATTGGCCTGCTAAATCTAGGGTTGTGAGTTCAATCCTTGAGGGAACCACTTAGGGATCTGGGGCAAAATCAGTACTTGGTTCTGCTATTGAAAGCAGGGGGCTGGACTCGATGACCTTTTGGGGTCCCTTCCAGTTCTATGAGAGAGGTATATCTCCATATATATAACACCTCCCTGTGTATTTTGCAGAGTCTCAGTCTGGCAAGGGAATGGCATGGAATGGTGAGTTCATATTTGAGCTGGACAGGTGGCAGAGATGTTACTATGCTTTGTTAAAACTCATCCCCCTTACTTTAAGCACTGACCAGCAGCATTTGGTCTCAGGTACAAGGAGAAATTGCCTTCTAAGAGCTTTCGAGAGCACAGCAACAAAGCAAAGTTCTCAGATTCTCTTAACAGCCAGCGCTGGAGATTCTTGAAAAGTGGCCTGGATGATTTCAGAAGTGGTGTCCCTGCTCCATCTGACAACATCATAATCCGTGGCACAAAGGGGCTTTTACCGATTGTTCTACCAAATAATGCATCCCAGCAGAAGGCAAGGAAAACGTTTACAAGACAGTCCAGGCTCAGTCCATTGCAGAGAGCCAGGCGGGATCACATTGCACAGACAGAACGCTGCCTGAGCCAACACCCCCTTGCGCTCTACCCTCACCTGGAAGAAAGCATCCCTCCAGAGGTAAAGTCCGCACGGTTGCTGCTGTTTTTCCTCAAGACTGAATATCCTTTTAGCATGTTTTAAATATAAAAGTAATCCAGGCCCAGCTTTTCTCATCGGGTGTTTTAAAACAATGTTATTTCCTACAAATTGAATGTCTACTAAAGCTGACTTGTCGTGGGCAGGGCCGGCTCCAGGCACCAGCTTAACAAGCAGGTGCTTGGGGCGGCCAAGGGAGAGGGTTGGCACCTGTGGCAATTCGGGGGCGGCAGGTCCCTCACTCCCTCTAGGAGCGAAGGACCTGCCACTGAACTGCCGCCGCCGATCGCGGCTATTTTTTTTTTCCAATTGCCGCTGCCGATCACAATTGCGATCGCGGCTTTTTTTTTTTTTTCCGCTTGGGGGGGCAGAAATGCTGGAGCCGGCCCTGGTCATGGGAAGGTGACCTTAAAGATAGGGAGAGACTTGAACTGACAGCAGTCACTGGCAGGCTTCTGAGACACCCTGCTAATATTCTGAGATTTGTCACACTATTTGTGTTCAGTCAGTGAACCTGCTCCCACTCAGCCATCAACATGGGCCACTATACAAAAATGGGCTCCTTTCATAGTCTACCATATGATTCCATATCTGGTAGATTATACAGCGATCAGTTGGTTTACGTCACTGGGCACACCTCCAGATATAACTGGCTGTTCCAGGGCAATGAATGGATTATCCCTCTCTTGTATTAAAATTGGCCAAAGTCTTGCCTGATGTGGGTCCTGCCCTGATCTGGACCCTGGTCTGACTCTTGAATAACTACTTTTTCCCAGAATCCTTCTTTCCTCTGCTCTGGGGTCCCTCCCAACCTCTCTTCTGTTGGGAAACAACGGGCCTAGTCAGTGCACACCTGCATTTATTATTTGGGGTGGGGGGGGGTGGTTGACACTGAAGGACTCCATGCAAGCAAGCCAGGGGCAGGGAGTGAAAGTGCATGGGAAGCATTAAGCTTTCCACTCTCAGGTGGAATAGGGGAAGGTTATCATGGTCTTTTGGAGGGAGAGGGACCAGAAGCAGGGAGATGGCAGGCCTTGTACTGGGGGCCACAGCGAACTCAGGGTGAATATATTCATCCTCAGTGGTACAGTGCAGAATGCTGAGAAGGATCATACTGCTCAAAGGTTAAGAAGCAGTAAGACAATGAAGGTGATTGTATTCATTGGGCCCTGAAAGCCCCTTGAATTTGAGGATAAATAAGGAATCCTGGCTCTGGTCATGGCAAGATCAGGTCACAGAATTGTTCATCACATGCTGATGGGGAAGCTAAGGCAGGGCACATGATCTGTAATGGGGTCTCCTATGTAGGCTCCGTGGGTGTGAGGTGTTTTTGGACATGTGCTCTTTTTTTGTTTGGCTCTCAGCTTTTCGAAGAGGTTGTGACCATCCTGGACCCGGAGATGTGCTTGCATAGTAAAGCTGGATACAAGGATCGTGACCAGGCGAGCCACACCCCTCAGCAAGAGCTGTTTCAGCTGGAGGATGGGAAAAGTAAAGAAATAAGCCCCAGGCCATCAGCACTGTGAGTACTGGACAGGACAGAGCGAGCAGCACCCAGAGCCATCTGAATCCACCTTCTGCTGCTGCCCCTTGGTTCAGTCCAGTCTCTCTCCTCTGAAATGAAATGTATTGAAAGAGAGGAGCTGAATGTTTCTGTGGGTGGGTGGTTTCCATACCCCGCCCCAGTTCAGCTTTAAAAGGTCTTGGGGACACCCCAACCTTTCTAGTAACTGGGCTCTAGCTAAACAGGAGAGCAGGCTCAGTCGATATTGAAGTCTTCTGCCTGGTTCCTCTGATGAGACACACCCAGGAGGCTTCCCAGGGCTGGCTGGCTTAGTAGGGCTTCAGCACATAAGTCTTTATGGACCTGATCCAAAGCCATTGACCCCAATGGAAAGATTCCCATAGACTCCAGTGGGCTTTGTCTCAGAACCTAGCTGCTGGTCTCCCTGCAGACCGTAAAGATCTGCACGTAAATCTCTCTGTGCTGTAGGCCTGCTGAGGGCAGCCAGCTCTATAATAAGGGGACTCTGCAGAAGAAGCAGCAGCAGTATCTTCCTTACAGAAGGAAGTATGAATTGCAAACTGGGAGCAGCAGGCACAGAGACAATTATTCAAACCCCACAGATCTGAAACCGCAGGAACGCATTTGTGCTGATGAGAGGCACTTACAGACTGCGAATAACTGTGTCATATCCATCTCTTCAGCCTCAAGCAGTCTAAAGGCAAGAGTCCATACACATGGTTTTCCAAGAAAGAGGTAGCCGCAAGAGAGAAGGCAGCCAGACGGAGGTACGTTCCTCCCCTTGATGAGAACGTAAAGCAAGTGACTAAGGAGTTTTGTGACTGGGTTGCTTCTTGGGTAAGTTGAAAACCAAAACCCTCCTATCCCAGCAGTCCAGTAATGACTTGGGCTAATGTTTTCAGACTTGGGTACCCGAAGGGCATCTACATCCTAAGTGGGTCCCTCAGCTAACATGCCCTGAGCACTACAGCTTCCACAGACGGCAATGGGAGATGCGGATGCTCAGCACCTCTTGAAAGATATAGGCCCAACTTCCATTGACAGTCACTGGGAGTTTGGAGCCTAACTCCCATAGTCGCTTTTGAAAATCCCAGCCTCAATATGGTTTTAGGTGCTTAACCTGAGGCACCCAAGTCTGACAATGTTAACCCTTATTCTGCTTTTACAGAAGTGTAATTGAAGTAGCCCAAATGCAAAGCAAACCACAAATCAGTTTATTCTGTAAGTCTGCCAAGTCCATCTGTTTACTCAAGCATTTGCCTGAGAGACGTGTGGAGGGGGAGTTATTGGTTAGATTTAACTGCATCATTTTGGAGTCAGGGCCAATTTTTTTGATTGACAGTGACTCAGCAATTCAGGCATTGGTTTTAGTGAACACAGGTTACTATGATGGACACAGTTTAAAAATGTGCAAATAAATATCGGCACATTCCCTTTCTCCAAATTCTAACTTGAGTGTTACTGCAGCACCACAAATGTCAGTGGGATCAGGTGGGTTTAAGATAGGGCAGAGTTTGGGGAATGCTTCTGGCATGGCTCTCTATGAGCTGAGGGGTGAAAACATTATCTACACGCCATGCCTGGGATTTTAAATAGCACTGGCCTAACTCGGCTTCCATTGAAGTCAATGGTAAAGATTCCATTGACCGCCATGGGAACAGAGTTAGGACAATGGTGAATGCTTTTGAAAATCCCATCCCAAGTGCTTTCAGACCTGGGGTACTTGGTTACGCTTTCACTGAAGTCAGCGGCCAAAGTCCCATGAACTTCAACGGGAGCAAGAGCAGGCCCCTGGATTCTGAATAGTTACATAGCAGTGTTCAGACATACTCTTATAGTGTGCCACTTAATACAGAGAGGTCTTGGATAACCAGGAATTTCACAGCATCTTCTCACTGTGGCTATCTATATCTGTGGATCTAAGTCAGACTGTAGTCTCCAGACCAGACCAGTGCCTGCTTTGTCTTAAGAGTCCATCTTCTGTCAAAGACCAAACTCTCTCCTTTGAGTCTCACCTATGTCATGGGAATTGAAGGCTTTAAGTAGAGTCATTTGCTAGCCTGGTTTATGTTATCGTTTGCTCAGTCATTCAAAAAGCTCAATAGAAATACATTTGTTTTGCAGAAAACAATGTCAGTGTTTCTCTGGATTCATGCTAGTCGCTTTAATATGTACAAATAGTAAAATACCAGCTTCAATCCTTGACTGCACTGAGCGAGACAAAGGTGGCTCAGAGTTCTCCTGATCCTGCGACTAGTGGCTTCTGGCTCAAAAATAGAGAAGTCTAAGAGTTGTTCGGATATGGCCAGTTTGAAATGGCTCCTGAGAAGCCGTTTTGCTGGGGAGGGTTGGCGGGAGCACAGCATGTTACAGTCCTGCCCTTGACACAACCCTCTACACCAAGCAGGAGGCTGGGAATTCCCCAGTGCCAGGGAAAGGTATCTGTCTGCTTTATGATGTCCGAGGGACTGAAGATCTGACCCATTGTGTCAACAAATCCTTCGAAAATCATGTATGTCAATAGCCTTGTGAAGGGTCTCAGGACAGAGACCGTAAAGGGAAATACGGTTACCTTATGAGACCCACTAGACCTACTGTACGATAACAAACCATCTGGTGGCATGTGTCTTCCCTCCAATTCCAAATGCGGATTATGTTTAAATGCCCCCATGGTGCATCTGAGAAAGGAATTCCCTAGAAATGAGACTGTAAGGAGTGAATACCCTCTACTGCACGGCAGCAGCCATTAGCTAAAAATACCTTTGCCTTGCTGCAACGGAGCTCATGTCTACCTGCTTATAGAATGAGGCTCTGTTTGCAAAATAACCCTTGACTCCTATCACCGGGGGTGTGTAAAGCTTGATAAGGGGACAAAAGGCCACCGTGTCGGCACCTGTTGCGCTGGAAACACAGCAAAATTTCTATGTGAGCAGTGCTGGAGGAAGACAGGGCCACTGGGGACAGATGGACCCTTTGTTTCCGGGCTGCTAAGAGGTTGATTGCAAACAAGGGAGGGTAAAATACAAGGTTGCAAGGAGTGGACCCTGTTCCCCAGTCCTGCCTCATGGAAAGCACTGAGGTACTGAGTACCCACAGGTCCTGCTATTATTATTTACTTGTATTATTGTGGCGCCGAGGAGCTCCAGTCATGGACTAGGCCCCATTGGTGCTGTCCAAACTCAGATTTCACTGGGAGCTGTGAGTGCTCAATGCCTCTCAAAATCAGGGCATGAGTGTTTTGTCATTGACTTCAAAGGGAGCAGGAGCAGGCCCAAAGCCTGGAGCAGAACATGCCCCAGAATTGTGTGCATGGAGGGCTGTCTATACACAGATTCCTCGTCTTGCTCTGCTTGAAATGGGGGCAGAGGAGTGGGATAAGCCATCTCTTCAGCACTGTTCCCACCCTCCTTCCGGGATCCTCAAAGGGCTCTCCATGGGGTTATGAATTGGTCCTCATGGGGACAAATTTGGGAGTTTGAGCTGGGGGTGGGGCTAGGGAAGCCGCTTTGTGATTACAGCAGTGCAGATTACTAGGAAGAGGTACTGCAGCTCCCCCCTGTATTACTGTTAACAGAGAGCCCCTCTTTGCTGGAGAACCCCTTTAAGGAGGATCATGGGGGCAGCTGTGTCCAGGGGAGGCCTTGGGAGTATAGACCCATTAGGAGCTCCAGGAACTCCTGAGATCTAGAGTCAGTTGGATTCACATGGCCCTGCCCTCCTGTGGATCTTGGGATCTGCTGGGTGCAGATCCATCCCTCTATCCTGTGGAGCCCAGCCCAGTCATGGAATCATCGGTCTTACTAGGCGCCCCATTACTGCCATATCTGAGCAGGAAGTCGGATTTCCTTGCAATGCCCCCTCCCCAAGGGGACCGTAGCCAAGTTTTCCGTTCCCGAGGCCTGTGTCCACAGGTCTTTCCATGGAACGGGGAGCCCTGACCCCCCCAAGCACCTGCAACTCCCAATAATTTCAACTCAGCACTTCCCAGGATTTAGCCCAGTATGGAAAATAGATGTTCCAGTAGCTGTTCAGAAGGAAGGGCAGATGTCCAGCATCCCTGTAACTGTGCGGCTGCTTATCCCAGCAGCGGTATCTTCAGTTATCCGGCGTGGCTCTTCGCTCCGTCCCCTCTAAGAAGCAGAGTAGGAGTGTGATCAAGCAATGCCGTCACTTTCCTAGCACACTAAGCCATTGTTTCATGTGACAGAGACTCTCACATGATCTGATGTTTTCTGTATTCATTGTGGCCAAGTGCTATTGCTTTAAAATTGGGATTGAAATGGACAGGATAGTATTAGGGAGCAGGATTGGGAAATGCGATATGAGAAATGTGGGCTGCATTGGCCATTCTACCTCTGTCCTCGCCCCTGACATTGAAGTGTGCCAAGGAGTGCTCAGAGGCTAGCCATTCTCTGCCTTCCCCACTGTGCCCGGTCCCCGGACTTTAAGAGAACGCCATGGTAGGCACTAGACCTGTCAATCTCAGGAGACTGTATGCCTAGCACCGCCCTTGTATCCCACTCAGAGCACAAATGGCCTTCAGTGACCTGTTTCAAAATAGAAACCAGACCAGGAGTTACAGAATCTTTGACCCCTGTGTTGCAGTGTGTCATGTGCTCACGTCTTGTTTTACTGTATAGCTGAGCTGACTGGGTGGGGAAGGACTTTTTCTGGTCAGAGCAGCACATGGTAAAGGGACCTTTGACATACTTCTTGAATTCCTACACCAGGAAAGCAAAGAGGAACTAAGAAGAACCATTTCAAAGAGGGGCATGGTGACTTAGCATCACAAGAAGTTGTGTCCCAAGGCGTGTGATGCAAGACTTGGTTTCAGTCTCTGGAAGCCCCTAATCTTCTAGTCTAATGTGGATCTGTCTCCAGGAAACAGCATTAGTTCCTGGGGGAAAAAAGCACTTTCTGCCTGTTTAGGAATCTAGGCTGGGATTTTCACAAGCACGCAAGAGAGTTTGGTACCCATATCACACGGCACGTCAGTGGGAGTTGGGCACCTCTAAGCAGGCCTGGTTCTTAGTCTCCGGGTCCCTCATCAAATGACCTGCCTGCTCTGAGATAAGAGGTGAGGCTGACCCCCGATTCCCTTAAAGCAGTGGTTCTCAACCAGGGGTACACGTACCCTTGGCAATACGCGGAGTGCTTCCAGGTGGTACATCAGCTCATCTAGCTATTTGCCTAGTTTTACAACAGGCTCCATAGAAAGCAGTAGCGACGTGAGTACTAAAATTTCATACAGACAATGACTTGTTTATACCGCTTTGTATACCATACACTGAAATGTAAGTACAGTATTTATATTCCAATTGATTTACTTTATAATTATATAAAACGAGAAAGTCAGCCATTTTTCAGCAATAGCGTGCTGTGACACTCTTGCATTTTGATGTCTGATTTTGTAAGCAAGTAGTTTTTAAGTAAAGTGAAACTTGGGGGTACCCAAGACACATCAGACTCCTGAAAGGGATACAGTAGTCTGGAAAGGTTGAGGACCACTGCCTTAAAGGGCCAGCTCACAGCATGTAACAGGATTCAATCCTACTGAGCAGGGCAGATAACAGATTGGTAATGATCTGCCTAAAGAGATAACAGCTGTTGGTAACCACTGTCCTGGGCCAGGCTGGAACTGGTGCTGGGCAATGGTGCCTGTCCCCAATCTGCTGAACATCTAGCTCTCTACCAGTATTTTGTAAATATTTCCCCCACCCCCCAAGTGTGGTGTGTTTGACAACGTCAGGAACTGCCTCCTGCTACCTCCTAATGGTGCACTTGGCGTATTATTGCAGGGAGGAGAACATTATAACCTCGATGAAGATACCATCATGAGGCTGTTTGATACCGGTTTTGAAACCAAGCCCACGCTGACTATGCCTGTGGAAGTGGTGGAGATAAACAATGTGCCACCGGAGCTGAGAAAACGTCTGGGGGTTTCATCCTCCCTGAAAGCTATAAAGGGTCCTCCTAAGGTAAGCAGGCCAGGGAAAACTAAACAAGCTGCATCTGCAGCTCTTATTAACTTCAATGGGAGTTCAGGGTGCTCAGCACCTCCCAGGCCCTATATTTTGTACTGTGTTATGTTATCTTAGTCTTAGCCATTTATACTGCCACGCACTACCATAGTGTCTGAGCGCCTTCCACATCAAATCAATGGCAGTGTCCATAATTCTATACTCTGTCTATGATCAGCAATCAAATCTATATTACTTCTAGTATGTATTAGCTAGTATTTCATTCTGCTTCTCTGTTATTCGCTATCACAGTTGGGACTGATTCTTCCATTCTACTGCATGCAAAACTACCATTGTCCTCAGTGGAACAAAAGTGGGTTTGGGACCACTTTCATTATGTTTCTAAAACAACTGGCAAGAGATGACCTGTAAAATGATATTTGCTATTGTGCCTAGGAAGAGAAATATCGGATTCAGCAGAAACTGCAGGGCATACATATTAGATTTGATCTCTCTTATTTTGAGCTGTTTCTACTAGACTTCAACAGGGAATTTTCACGGCCATAGTAAATGACTTTTATCTTGCAGTGTCTCATATTCCTCCTTTCAAGCCTACTAGGTCCCCAGTCATTGAATGGGGAGCCCACTAGCCATGTGGAAGGGCATGGCTTGTGCTTTACTTACCCCATCATCTGAGTCCCCGTGAGAAACAACTCACCTCTCCAGTGGTTGCCTCCAAGCTTTTAATGGCAGAAAACGTAAAGAATATATAGCCCCCAGGAGATCATTCCGAGAGCTTGTACTGATTACAGAACTCTGATACTAACGCCAGATTTGCTAGTTTTGTTTCCATGTGTTCCTCTCCTTTTCATTGGGTCATCATTAGAAATTCTCTCCTTGGACAAGAATCGGGGTCAGAGGGAAGGGAGAATATTGATCCTCAAAAGCCCGTTTTACAAAAACCAAAGGAAATAGTCTCTCCACTATATAAGGGGTGCGGAGCTTTTTATGCAGACTAATGGTCTTGAAATGCCACCTGCTGGCCATTCTGTAATGTCGCATACAACGAGGAGAGACATCTATACTCATATTCATAATCCTTGAAAACAGTCTGATTTTTAAAGTAGTATAATAAGGAAATATGTTAATTCTGCAAGGTGATGCTTTGTCACCTCCTATAGCATGAACATGTGTCAATAAGGTTGTCTCCATCCTGCCCTTGCTATGTCATTAAATTGGCAGCAGGTCCTGGTATGAAAAGGTTGAGAACCACAGCTTTAATCAGTGGTCAGACAACCCCAGGGCGTAGACAATGTTAATTCCCAAGGGCTCTATCAGGATCTACGTGCAAGTTTTTGCACAGGCTGACTATGTTGGGGGACCGGTGTTTGAGATAAAGAGTTTTGCAAGCTGCTGTTAGGTGTTGGGATATTTTGTGTTACTCTATTTTTGGTGCACCTTTGGGCAGCCCTTCTGCTCAATGTAGATGAGTGCAGGAGAGTGAATGGAAAAGGATAACTTTCTTCCTCGCTAATTCATTTCAGCTGAAGCCCCTCCCACAGCTCCATGTGCTCTTCTTCCTTTCCACTCTACTCCCCGCATAGATTTTGCCCCTCTGTTTCGCTTTCTATTTTATTATTGAGGAATATTTCCAAGGGAAACTGACAGCTTCTAGTTAAACCTGAATTCCTGTCTATGTCCTTGTCTATGAGAAAGAACAACTCACTAGTATAGAGATGTAGGTAGGAGAACATGGAGAGAATGATTTACTATCCGAAGTCTAATGAATAGTAGAAGAATCAATGGTGATGAAAATTAGTACTTTTTATTATATTGCTATTGCTAGGGGTAGCTAGTGAAACACCTCACACTTATATAGCAGTAATAGGACTTACATCTGCTATAGGTAGCAGAAAGGGACACAATTGACTCCATCTTGCACTCACCACTATGGTACCTGAGCACCTGATCTCATCCATCGACCAGGGCTGCCATTCCAGCTAGTAGAGGGCAGTGGTTTGCATACACATTGTGGGAGGTGAGTCAGACCTACAAACATGATTAGAGGATATTCCTCATTATTATGATTTTATTGTGCAGGGTGGCTACCAGCCCAAATGGGAGAAGATCAGGTATGGAGCCTGGTACCTTGACCCAAAAACGTGGAGAAAACAGAGAGTAAATGAGCCTTTAGAGGATCCCAAAGCAGCAGCTGATGCCATTCAGAATTTAAGGAAGCGGTTTAGTGAAAAGGTACTGCCTCTCTGGAATCTCAGTGGTGACATTCTCATCCTAGTTCAAGGCTGCAGAACATAGGTTGTTACTGGAACACGCCTGCACACCATATGCTATCTGACTCAGTTCTAGTGGGAGGGGAATGGTTCATATCACCCACCCTCCTGACTATTATTATTATTGATTATTTGCATTTTTTGTGACAGTAGGAGGCCCCAATCATGGATCATGGCCTCACAGCTCAGCACTGTAGAAGCACAACAAATAGACAATTGTACAAACTCCCATGATCCATCCCAGGTGGGGGCACAACAGCGCCTTGTGTAAGTGCTGAGTTCAAAAGAAGACCTAAAAGCCAGTCACAATGTTTATTTCAAAGGGTTCTAGTTTCATGTCCATTTAATGCTGATGAAAAATGTTTCTCTCTGCTTCCAGGCATCTCAAGACCAGATTAAACGCCTTTCACATTTGGCAGTAAAAATTCACTCCCAGTCTGAGACTAAGCATGTACAATTCCAGCTCAGAAGGAATTATTGTTAATCACAGTCTCAACCCACGTAAACAAAGGGTCAATTTCATCAGTGTTATAAGCAGGCCCAATTCTATGGTCTTGTTGACACTAAAGAATCACATAGTTGCAGCCTTATCAGAGACTAGGATCTGGCCGAAAGACTTGTTCATTTGTAGTCTTAACTATCCCAGGAAGGCCATGTGTGTTAACCTGCTATCTGGTCAAATTCCATCTATGAATTTGACTTCCTAAATTCCTTCTGCATTTTTAACTGGAGATGGTATTTTTCTCCACTTCCTGGACCAATCTGTGGTATAGCTTTGTTGTGCAATATTAAATAATTGGTGTGCTTCATCCCAGAGATGGCTGATTGTCAGTGATGGGGGAAGTGGTCTCTATATATCTTACCTACCTCAGAGGGGTATGTATATGGTGAGGTAAAAGAAGTTAATGAATTCAAAATTCATTTAGCTATTCAGACAGAAGTGCTATAGAAATATTTATAATAATTGCATATATTATTTATTATTATCAAATTGATAAACAGAGACTTCTTCATTTTGCAACTATTTCCTTTTCCTTTTTTTTTAGTTTTTAGTTCTAGCAAATAAGTGTAGAAGTAAGATGTACATCAGCCTCTCAAAGGCCTGAGATTAAAGAAGTTAAAATTGATACACTTTCTCATCCGACTAAAGGGCTGCACTTTCTGAGTAAACTTGAAAAGCTTAACACTTCAAGAGACAGAATAAACAGGGGTACCCTACTCATAAAAGTGAGGGTGGTTGGATAGTTTTGGTTTGCAGAATTTGAATAAAGAAATATCAGTCCTGTTGTTTTTGCTTTAAAATGTGAGAAGGTGGCAGGTTCTAGAACTTGGCATAATGATGCAGAGATTTTCTGCGGACTCGCTCTCCTGGACAATTTCAGTCTTATCAGCTCTAACCCAGCAGTCTGAAAAGGTTTGAGTGTCTGGTAGGGGCAGGAGAGCTTGTGGGGGAAAAGCCCAAGGAACAACGGAGTTCAGAAGAAAGCTTTGTCTTTTTGTTATTATTTCAGTTAACAATAAATGTGAACCTCAGAGTGGGAGTAATTTTGGACCATGTCTCATGTGTGTATGTTGTGATAAGAGCTGGGTGGGAATTCCAGATGGTTACAACAACTTTACAAAATAATCCCTAGTAATTAGTGACTTGCTACAACACTCACTGAAAAATGACATACTGTCTCGTCGCAATTCAGTGCTTATGAAACACCTGGATTGCCGTAAAAATAGCAAATCAGAAATTATCTCTTGAATGAACTACAATGCATGAGATTAATTAGAAATGGAGTTTACCATATTTGTGAGACTTTCACGGAAATAACCTTCCCTGTCCCTTTCTTGCTTTGTTGACTTGTTGTATGAATGAGGGCATGAAAAAACAAATAAATCTGTGAGATTTATTCTTGAGTGTTCCCTTAATTTGGTTTGGAAATTCTCCTAGGAGGCAGAGGTCATGCAGCTCCATGGAACACATGCTTTTAAGGAATTCCTCGAAAGGAAGGGCTACCGGAAGCCTGAGGTAAGTCAGTGAGAGCGTAACAAGCCCATTGATGTGAACAGTAGCAATGACAGACCGGGATGCCTCTGGCCCTGTGCACTCTGGGAAAAGAGATGTGCTCAGTGCATCTTGGTTTAAGCATCAATGTTTCTAGCCCAGTGTAACTGACCAGGGTTGACAAGGATGGCTAATCTTAGAGCCCTGTGAGAACCATGTTATAAAACCATGCTGTACACAACCTAGCGAGGAACACTACAGTCCTTACCACATCAGGGTACCATGATACAGCTGTTACTGAACTGTGCTCTTAGCCCTGGGGCCAAATTCAGACCTGATTATGGCAAGGGGTGGAAGTTCACCAAAGCCAAACACCAGCCCTATCGGGTCTCAATTTGGCCTCAAGGCTGTAAAATAGCTTCAGGTAGACCAGTTCTTGTTCAAAACAACTCACACTGGTCAGGGAACCTAGGCTTGACCCCTGCTGGCAACGATGGCATTGAAACATGGTAGCAGCGAGCGCAGTTTGGACGGGGATGGTGAAGGCTGCACGAGACACCTCAGCAGGACATGCTGCAAGATAGTGTTTCGTCATGGCCATTCTCAACCCAACAAAGAGCCCTCCTCATAGGCCATTCATTCAGAGCTCGACAAGGAAGGCCAGGCCTTAGACTGCCCCATGGCTCATTGCATCTAATGGTGCACTCATCGCTTGCCAAGAAGTAACCATTGTCTTTTCTACTTAACCCTTTGGCTGCAGCATCCTCCACAGTTTCCACGCTGTGGCTGAAAGCAGAATCATTTCCAAGTGCTGGATTTCCACTGGAGGTCATCAGTTCACAGGGATGGGCCTGGTACATGGGTGAGGCAGCACTGGAAGTGTTTTGCTCAGTGGAAATTGGTGCCGTCAGGCAGTCAATAGGCAAAGAAGACACATCCCCTTTAGAGGTGTCTGGGACTCCCCAGGAAACGTTGGGATTTTGCACGTCATCTGGTGCCTGGGACTCATCTTGACCATATTATACACATTTATATATGATAGGTTAGGTCTGGCCCCTGGGCCAAACATTGTGACAGGCTGGCACTGAATGTCGCCAAATCAGTCACCTTCGAAGAAAAATGGAGAGATGGAGGCAAAAAGAAGAAAACGAAGTGGGTGACAGACCAGACAGGAAGAAGCAAAGCTAGAAAAGCTGCAGGTGAAGATGGAAAGAAGGCTGCAGAACAGAGCTGGTCCCTCCCCTATATCTGTCAATAAAAACCCTTCTTATCACCTACACAAATAAACGATATTCACACCATCCTGGATTCAGATGGTTTGGCTTGCACATTTTTGCCCCCACCTCAATTATGGTCAGCATTCCTCTGATCTCCCCTCTCTGTGTTGTGTTCCTCTTCTTGGCCTTACCATCTGTTCATTCATCCTCTTTCTGCTCACCTTCCCATTCTTAGAGTCCGCTCCTTTCTTCCTGGGTCTTGCCCCTCCTAGCCCAGGCTCCCTGCTTCCAGATGAGTTTCTCTTCTCCCTCAGTCTGAGGTCAGTCTCCCTATTCCTCTTTGGTACTCTAATCCCAAGGCAGAGTTTCCCTTTCACCCCTTCCCACACCGGAATAGGTTCCATTAGCTACCTCATGCAGAAGATCCACGTCTTTCTGCTCCTAGTTGTGCCCCCTCATCCCAATCAGCCCCAGAGTCCCTCTCTACACCCCATCAGCTAGACCTGGGTGTTGTCAGGGCCGGCTCCAGGCACCAGGCAACCAAGCACATGCTTGGGGCGGCACCTGGTAAGGGGCGGCGGGGGGAGTGCGGCGCGGCATTCGGCGGGGGGGGGGGGGGGGGGGGGGGGGGGCGCGGCGCGGGGGGGGGGGCTCGCGGGGCGGCGCTTTTTTTTGCTGCTTGGGGCAGCAAAAAAGTTAGAGCCGGCCCTGGGTGTTGTGTTTCTTGTTCCTGGTGGATTGGGGAAGTGAAGTCTGCAGTGATGCCTCAGGAGGCTTTGTGGTGCTGGCAGCCAGCAGTGTGAAGGGGGAGAAGGGATGAGGGAGATGCAAGCAGCTAGGTGTGGGAAGACAGCAGAAGTTGGCAGGAGAAGGTGGGCTGGAGCTAGGGCAGTAAGGTGGCAGGTGGGGCTCTCATTAGACTCAGCAGATCAGGCATGGCTGCGCTGTCACACCGCTTTGTGGGTTCAGCAGGAGGAGAGCCAGATTATGTTGACTAAACCACCGAGCACAAGGCCTGGGAAGGGGAAAAGCAAGGGGAGAAAGGGGACCATAAACAGCAGAGAAAACAGCATGATTCCTGAGAAATCAGACTGTGACCTGGTCATGGGTCCCTTTCCCCCTAATTCTTGTGCTCTCTTTCACCTCTCCCTTTGCGCTCAGTGGTTGTGCCTCATTGAACCAAAACAGGGCAAACAACATGGTGTCCTTTCCCTGCCCTGGACCAGCAGCCATTGGCTTTGTTCCATGTGCCAGGTCAGTAAGGCAGCATTTCAGCGGATAAGCCAGGCTGTCTCCTCCTCCCACAGCTCCTACCCCTCCCCAGAGAAGCAACGACCTCTGAGGAAACTGTGTGTGTGTGTTTTGCTAGGACACTGTCATGGACAGAGAGATCTGATTAGTTCCCCAGGCCCGAGGCGCTGACTCCCTGTAAAAAGCAGCAGGAAATAAGGCTGGATCTGGGCCAAAGGCCATTGGAGCTGCATACTCTCAGCCCGGTTCCCAGTGAACAACTGTCCACATCACAGAAGCCACCCCCACAGCTGGCACTAATTGGCTTCCCTGTTCAGGGGATCTCAGTGGAGAGAGCAAAAAGTGGAGGAGCTATGGGAGCTGAGCTGCCCTCTGACCTATCAAGATGCTCTGGCTCGCTCAGGATGGGGTTGGCGCATGACTGCATGGGAAGCTTCCATCACCATTGCCCATGTGGTACCTATGGAGACAAAGAAGTTTGATGGCCCCGGAGACTGCATTCATGCACCTTCCAACAGCTCCGTGTCTCATGCCATTAAAAACAAAGATCTGTATTAAAGCACTAAGCACACTGGTGTCTTGATCCTCTTGACTTGTTCTTTTATATCTTGTAGCCAGTAGCTGGCCATTTAAATGCATTCCTAGTAACTGTATTTTAAATCTCTGTTTTCCTTTAGTTTCTTCTGCAGATGCTGGCTGCAAAGGATGGTAAAGGAGCAAAAGAGGGGACATCAAAGGGCCTTAAAAAGACATAAGGAGCAGAGGGCAGGTTTTTTCTCCACACTCGTTAATTAATGCAGAGCTCTGACTTTGTTAACTCACATTTGTTTCCTCTAAATAAACCGTTCTGAAGGCTCCCGTAATGGTCATTTCTAAGTTGTGTTGATTTGGTTTCTTTCCACCTTCCTCAGAAATTGCTCATCAAATATATTTGAAACAGAACCACTTGGGCCACCAGTTTAGTTTCAGAGGGGTAGCCGTGTTAGTCTGTATCAGCAAAAAGAATGAGGAGTCCTTGTGGCACCTTAGAGACTAACAAATTTATTTGGGCATAAGCTTTCGTGGGCTAAAGCCCACTTCATCGGATGCATGCAGTGGAAAATACAGTAGGAAGATATATATATACAGAGAACATGAAAAAATGGGTGTTGCCATACCAACTCTAATGAGACTAATCTCTAAGGTGGGCTATTATCAGCAGGAGAAAAAAAACCTTTGTAATGATAATCAGGATGGCCCATTTCAAACAGTTGACAAGAAGGTGTGAGTAACAGTAGGGACAGATTGACAGAGCCAGAAGAATACCCAGAAGTCACCCACTTCACGACAGGCCCAACAAAGAACGTAACAGAACCAGGGCCGGCGCTTCCACTAGGCAACCCTAGGTGGTCATCTAGGGCGGCAGGATTTGGGGGGTGGCATTTTGCCGCCCTTGGCGGAAATTTGGCGGTGGGGGGACCTTCCGCTCCGGGCCTTCGGCGGAAATTCGGCAGCGGGTCCTTCACTCGCTCCGGGACCCGCTGCCGAAGTGCCCCGAAGACGCGGAGTGGCAGGACCCCGCCGCCGAAGACCCCAGGCTCCCTGAATGCTCAGAGGAGGAGTGCTGCCACCCCACTCCTGAACAGAACACCAATAGCCATCTCCTTCAGCCCTCAACTAAAACCTCTCCAGCGCATCAACAAGGATCTACAACCTATCCTGAAGGACGATCCCTCACTCTCACAGATCTTGGGAGACAAGCCAGTCCTTGCTTACTGACAGCCCCCCAAACTGAAGCAAATACTCACCACCAACCACACACCACACAACAAAAACACTAACCCAGGAACCTATCCTTGCAACAAAGCCCGATGCCAACTCTGTCCGCATATCTATTCAAGGGACACCATCATAGGACTTAACCACATCAGCCACAGCATCAAGGGCTCGTTCACCTGCACATCTACCAATGTGATATATGCCATCATGTGCCAGCAATGCCCCTCTGCCATGTACATTGGTCAAACCGGACAGTCTCTACACAAAAGAATAAATGGAAACAAATCAGACGTCAAGAATTATAACTCAAAAACCAGTCGGAGAACACTTCAACCTCCCTGGTCACTCAATAACACACCTAAAAGTCACAATACTCCAACAAAAAAACCTTCAAAAACAGACTCCAACGAGAAACTGCAGAACTGGAATTAATTTGCAAACTGGACACCATTAAATTAGGCTTCAATAAGGACTGGGAGTGGATGGGTCATTACACAAAGTAAAAACTATTTCCCCATCTTAATTTTCCCCCTTACTGTTACTCACACCTTCTTGTCAACTGTTTGAAATAGGCCATCCTGATTATCACTACAAAAGTTTGTTTTCACTTGGGGTAGTGGATCCCAGACGCAGGGTAGCTGGCCTGGCTGCTCAGCCATGCTAAGAGTTGGCTTGGAGGCACTGTTACATTCTGAAGATTTCAGCTCGTCTCTGCTGCGCTGTGATAACTAGGCGTTTTACCCAGCATGCCACAGTTATTTATGAGGTGTATGAAAGTAGCGCCACAAGGCCCCAGTCAAGCCTGAGGGGCCCTATTGTGCTAGGGTAGGTGCTGTACAAATGTGAAATAAGAGACATTCTCTGCCCCAAGGAGCTCACAGTCGCCTAGACGAGGGAAGCATTATTGTCCCTCTCTAGGGTTACCATACTTAACAAATAAAAAAAGAGGACCCTCCACGGGGTCCTGGCCCCGCCCATTTCCCACCCCCTTCCCCGCACCAACCCCGCCCTAACTACGCCCCTCCTCCCTCCCACTCCCAGCCACGCGGAAAGGGCTGCCCGAGTGCTACCGGCTTCACGGTTTGCCAGGCAGCC